>NW_028243604.1:0-68472 GCF_964263255.1 Lissotriton vulgaris | reverse complement strand
GTCAGTAATACACCAGTTTACACACTCATAATAATAATAATATATATATATATATATATATATATATATATATATATATATATATATATATATATATATATATATATATATATATATATATATATATATATATATATATATATATATATATATATATATATTTATATATCGCACAGTTCTTGCCACACATAACACCTCCAATCCTGGAAATGACGATGAGCGGACTCACAAATAGGTGTAGTTTCTCAGTGCTTTATTTAGTGCCAATTTTTCGCCCAGCAGTCCATCATGACACGTTTCCCCTCTACCACGAGGCTTGATCACATGACGTGTCATAAACATAAAGGAGTGTTTATAAAGTGCAAAAAGTACGCGAAAGTAGCAGCTCACTCAGTTCAAACCATTCAAGATGGACATAGTAGAAATACTAAAGTCTTAGTCGACATTTGATAACAATTAAAAACATGGTGTCTAAAATGGATTTAAAAATCAAATGTGAAAATATTTGCATATAATATATCAAAAATGTATTCTATACATTTAATAATTACATATATATATATACAATATATACATGCTAATTTACAGAACAATGAATACAAAATATACACATATCTACACTGAATCCCAATGGATATTATAATATTATACCAATGTCTATAACCAAACCTATTTAAATCCATACACTTTAACAGCCTCTTTACCGCTGATTGAATCTAAGATAATAAATTCTATGTCCAACAGCCCCAGTGGGCATAAGTGTCAAGTGAGCCAGCTATTCGTAATCCTTAATATAAGGCACTTATAATCCTCACTCCAAGAGGTGCTGTAGATCAATTTAAAACAATTAAACATGTGCTAGTGCTTAACAATACCATAAACTCTACAATTGCAGAACCGTGCCTATATAAAAATTCATTGTACTAATTGATTTTAGGAAATTAAGATGTCTCCTAGTTGCTATTTATTTAACATCATGACTTGCCTATACATATTTATATATATCCAGCAAACAGGTTACCCTCGATAAGGACGCCCACTCGGAAAAGACCTCTCCCAGCGAGAACTGTAGCAAGGTTTGGCAGCAGTGGCAGCAATTTCAGCTTTCATCAACCCACAGGAAGAGCGCCCTATCGCGATTGAAAAAAAATAATAATACATTTTTGTATTAAAAGTAAATAATAATATATAAAAGTACTATTTTTAATATTTAAGAACCGTATTTGAACTTTAAACGCTTTCCCGAAAAACGAGCAAAACGTCACTGCTACGCGCCACGTAAGCGCTCCCGGAAGCGCACCAGGAAGCGCCTCCGTACGTGCCGCGTAAGCGCCCCGGAAGCGCTCCGGGGCACGTAGCGATCGAAATTTTTTTTATAATTTTTGTATTAAAAGTAAATAATAATATATAAAAGTACTATTTATAATATTTTAGAACCGTATTTGAACTTTAAACGCATTCCCGAAAAATGAGCAAAACGTAACTGCTACGCGCCGCGTAAGTGCCCCGGAAGCGCTCCGGGGCGCGTAGCGTAAGCGCGCCAAGCCATGTGACCTTAAAATAACACTTTTCATTGGTTCAGAACATTTTTTTTCTCCAAAAAAATGAGAACCCTACCCATTTCTCTCACTTTTGCTTTGTACTTGGAGAGAGCAAGAGGTGTTCTGTGCATTATCTGCTTCTCAAAGTTTTCTGTCCTACAGCAATGGCTGAAAGCAGTGATTCTAATGGTTTTTTTGCCTGAGGACCCTCCTCACCACAAAACAAAGGACCACTCATTTGGAAATTTTTTGACATCCCTGAAGGAAAAAAAAAGGTTAATGCTGCTAAGGTGACCTGCAAGATATGTGGCACTATTTTACTATTTTACAAAATATAGCTTTGGAAATGCCACCTTAATTAGGCATGTCCAGAGAATACACCCAAATAACTTTGCCAGGGAGAGTGAAAGAGACCTTGCAGAGAATGCACGAAGAGAGGGCACCAGCACCCCCACTGGTGGAGCAACAGCTTTGGGAACACCACATGGAAGAATGATCCCTAACATCCAGCCGGTCTTTGCAGGCATAACATTTCTTTGCGTGGACTGTAATGAACTGCTCTGCTATGGGGAGCAGAGCGTTGAACTCATTGCTATGAAGAGACAGGAACACCGCTGCCCTCCCCGTCCCTAATTTTTCATTTTGTTTTCGCTCATGTTGAGCAGTTTTGGAATCCCTAGTTTTGTTTTTCCCCTGAAAAAAATACAAAAAAAAATAACATCGTTGTAAAAAAGTATAAAAAAATATTTAAAAAAAAAGAAAAAAAAAGTTCTTTTCAGAACTACCTCAAATTCTCAAAAAAGAGCTGTATTTTTACATATTTTACAATTCTGTTTTCCCCTTAGTGCGCTCAGGGTGTGTGTACCGGAGAGCGCACCTGAGAATGCACCTGCGCTTACCACGCGAATTTTTTTTTAAACAAAAATGGTTTTTTGCCCTTCAGGGTCCTTCTAGGCCCCCCTCAGAAAACCTAGGGGGTCAGGGGGTGTCTACTCTGCCCCCTTTTAATTATATCCCCCTTTCTTTTTTCACCTCTTGTGTCTCGATTCTACCGAGACACAAGATGGCGGACTCTCCGGTCTGTTTAGAATGGAAAGGGAAGACCACTCGGTCCCCCCGAACGTATGGATGGGTGCCCCGATCCCCCCGGGAAACCGTTGTGGGCGGGGGGGCGTGTCTCGGCTGGTATGCCCAAAGAGGCGTAGCCGGAGCACGCCCTTCCCGCCCAGAAGGGGTTGTCCTAAACACCCGCCCGGAAGTCCGCGCACGAATGGGCGTACCTGAGGTGGGCCCCCGCCCTCCCGCAGATGGATAAATAGAGAGGGAATCCAACGAAGCTTCCTCTTGTTCCAGTGCTCTGAAGTCTGCACCACTCGTCGCTCGTGAGCCCTCGAAGGAACAAGCTGCAATTTTTGAGAACTTGTAATCTTTGTTATTTCTCTTTCAGTGTCAGGCGTGTGGAAGATCGAGTACCCTTGAGGATCAAGTCGGACGGAGTAACCGAAGTCATGTCTGGCAAGAAAGCGGGAAAGAGCTCCGAGATGGAAAGGATGCTACGCACTTTGGTGAACCGAGTAGCGGTGATGGACCGGAAGATGGGTGAAGTGGATGAGCTCGGTCAGGGCTTAGCGGCCATCAAGAAGCAGATGGCGGCCCAGAACACCCCCTCGGGGTGACCTAAAAAAGTCATAGGACCAGCCTTGACGAATGTCACCCCAGGGGGTAAGGGTAAGAGGAATAAGGGGAGGGTAGGTTCCAGTCCCAGAAGTGCCTCCATCGAGCCCGGGCGCAGTCAGCCCAGTCGCGCCGGTAGATAGCCCGGTACCAGGTCCGGAGGGGGGTTTACCAATCCCCGTAGTGATAACGCCAATTGGGGATGACCAAATGCCCCCTGAACTGGCCCTTCAGTTAGCAGCAGTGTTACCTTGGCTAAAGAAAGGAGCAGGGGGATCAGTGGCTGCGGGCGATCCGGCTGAAGAAGCCAGATTAATTATTGAGCAGTTGCGGCGGTCAAGGGATGCCGGGACAGCGAATGTACCTTTTATTCCCCCGCAGGTAGCGACGGGGTCACGACGGACGATCGAGCTAAGACGACGGACACGGCTGGGAAGACGGCTGAACCCGGTAAGAGACCAATGCCATTGGTGGGGGAGAGTTCAGTACCGTCAAGGCGGGAAAGTCTATCGCAGCACATTCCTATGGCTACGAAAGAAATGATATGGGGAGATAAATACATCAACATGTTTTCACTTTTGAGTGACCATCGGGAGGTAGAATATGCAAAGACCCAGAAAGATTTGTGGCACCCCAGCTTATGGCGAGCCAAGATGGCGGAATTCAGGGTCGATGAGACCATGGTGAACTGGGTCAGGGCCTTTTCTATTTTTACGGCAGTTATGGGTGAGCGTAAACCTGAAGTGTTGCCCGACTTATCATGTTATCAGAATAGGATCATGAATTTCTATGTAATGTACGGGCGAAATGAATGCAAAGGTTATGACGTTACCTTTAGAAAAGCAAAAGAGTTTAACGAGGCTTTAACATGGGATTGTCTGGACACGGTGTCGTGGCATAACCAGCTTTTGCCGGGACCGGCGGGTACGTCGGTACCAAGCACGAGTGTTTCTGGGACATTCCAACAGAAGCCAGCACAGCCCTTTCGGGCGAACGCTGGAGGGGAACCTCATCCCAGGTCCGGCGGGAATGGAGGCAAGCGGGGGGTTTGTTGGGGATTCAACAAAGGAACCTGTAACAGGCCTCAAGGAACGTGTAGGTTCCGGCATGCTTGTTCGGGCTGTGGGAATTCCTCACACCCAGAAACTAGCTGTCGATCCAAGTCCAATGGTACGGGAGGAAAGGGGGGATCCAAGCAGGATTGAGGTGGTGCCTTGGAAGCAAACATCTTCACCCATTGATATCTTGGCTTTGACCCCTTGGCTGAACCGATACCCAGATCATGTATCCACAGGGATTTTGAGGAATGACTTTCTGTATGGCTTCAAAATCCCGGCGGGAAATTTTCGGGGCAGCCCCTTCTGTAAGAACCAACTGTCTATTCAGCACAACCCGGCGGTGGCCGCCAGAAAAATAGCGAAAGAAGTCAGCTTGGGGCGGGTAGAGGGGCTATTTGCCTGCCCGCCAGTTGCGGAATTTGTGTGTTCACCTTTAGAAGTGGTTCCACAGATAGACCCAGGGGAGTATAGACTCATCCACAATTTATCGGCCCCTAAGGGGGCCTCGGTAAATGAGGCTATTGACCCTGAGGTATGCTCAGTTAGATACGCATTGTTCGATGATGCAGTCGTTCTGTTGAATCGCCTGGGTCCCGGTGCACTTTTGGCAAAATCAGACATCGAATCGGCATTCAGGTTGCTCCCGGTACACCCTCGGGACCAACGCTTGCTGGGATTCACGTTCCAAGGGAAATATTACATGGATAAATGCATGCCCATGGGTTGTTCAATTTCATGTGCTTATTTTGAAATGTTTGGCTCCTTTTTGGAATCGGCGTTCACCGAGGCCACAGGGCATAGACAGGTTATGCACTATTTGGATGATTTCCTTTTTCTAGGTCCGGCGGGCACTCCGGAATGTGCGCAGACACTGCAGGATTTCTGCACACTCATGCGGGAGTTTGGGGTCCCATTGGCGCCAGGTAAGACGGTGGGGCCATCTACCTCACTGGAGTTCCTGGGGATTGAGTTGGACTCTGTGGAGGGGTGTTTCCGTCTGCCAATTGAGAAGGTGGCCAAGTTCAGGGCTTCCTTGATTCAATGTCTCCGTAAGGACAAGGTAACCCTGCATCAGTTACAACAGACAGTGGGTCAGCTTAATTTTGCCTTAAAAGTGATACCGATGGCTCGCCCCTTCTCACGTTCCATAGCACAAGCTATGGTGGGCCTTAAAGAAGGACACCACCGCACTAGACTGTCGGCAGAGGTTCGCCAGGACATGCGCATTTGGTTAGCATTCCTGGCGGATTTCAACGGTCGAGTGGCGTGGAACAAACCCCCAGCATCGTCTGACGAACTGGGCTTATGGACTGACTCGGCTGGGAGTGTGGGATTTGGCGAGATCTTTGGTAACCGATGGTTGGTGCAAACTTGGCCGGCGTGGTGGCATTCAAGTGGCCTAACAGGGAACATTGGGTTCCTGGAGCTATTCCCCATTTGGGTGGCTCTGTTGGCATGGCCGGAAGACTTTAGGAACCGCTCAGTGGTGTTTTGGTCAGATAACATGACGGTGGTCGAGTGTATTAATCACCAGGCTGCACGCTGCAAGTGGATCTTGAGACTGTTGAAAGAAATTGTATTACGATGCATGAGATTGAATGTACAATTCAGGGCAAGGCATGTGCCGGGTGTACTGAATAATGCAGCTGATGCACTCTCTCGTTCACACATGCAGGCTTTCAGGGTTTATCTACCCACAGCGGAACTAGTGGCGGCACCGTTCCCCGAAGCACTATGGCAGATCGGTGCCCCGGATTACAAGACCTCGTGGCAGCCAGTTTAGCGCCCAGGACGAGAAAAGCTTATGAAGGAGTGTTTCATTCATACTGCACCTTTTTAGGGCCGGTAGGGGGACATAGCTGGGGGCGGGAGGAATCCTTCCTTGGGTTTTTGGTGGCACTTCATAAGGAAGGCCGATCGGCGGCAACCGCCAACAGATATAGGGCAGCCATATCATTCATGGCACAGCTCCATGGGATACGGGACCCGACGGGTTCCTTCTTAGTCAGGAAGGCGCTCCGCGGTTGGCAGTGCCTGGAAGGTCGCAGATACGATAAAAGGCACCCAATTGGGCTAGCTCGATTGTCCTTACTATTAGCTAAACTGGATGAGACATGCTCATCGCCCAGCGAGGTAATTTTGTTCCGAGCAGCGTTCGCATTGGCATTCCATGGGGCCATGCGGGTAAGTGAACTCGTAGCAAGGAACAAGAAGGATGTGGAGGGAGGTTTATGCAGGGATCATGTTCAATTACGGGGTGATTCTCTGTTGATCTCGATAGCCAGGTCCAAAACAGACCAGGAAGCTTTGGGGAATAGTGTGGTTCTGCAGCACGCCCGAGGGAACCCCAGTTGTCCCATAAGGTATTTAGAGGACTACCTGGCACAGAGGTTGACAACATGGGGGGGACCCTGCTTAGACACAAGGACGGCACCCCGTTGACGAGATGTCAGTTTCGGAGGGTGCTGGCAATTACAATTGCTGCGGCGGGCTTGAACCCGTGAGATTTTGGGACCCACTCATTCAGAATAGGGGCCGCTACCGAGGCTACGGCTCGGGGTCTGGGTGCGGAGGAAGTGAAACAGTTAGGCCGTTGGTCCTCGAACTGTTTCAAGAGGTATGTGCGACTGCACATGTTGTGAAAGACTGATGAAATGCACTCACGCTGGTTGTCTTTTGTTTGGATTACAGTTTCGCAAGCCTGTAACGCGGGGCGAAAATTGGGATCGGCCCAACACCAAAAGACCTGCGGGAAAGAATCGCCGACTGGAGAGCAAGTGGTATGGGTCGTGGGCCACTCATACGTGAGGCGTGCCGGAGACATATTCAAGGCAGGTGACGCGATCCACGCATCTGATGAGTATGGGTTCAAAGTGTCCTTCCATGGGAAGGGAGGCCTCTGTTTTGACTAGTTTCAGAGCTATTTGGAGAAGCTGTTAGGGCGGAAAAGGTCACCGCCATCTGTAATCATAGTGCATCTGGGGGGCAATGACTTGGTAAGGCTGGGAAGACGGGTATTGCTGGAGTACATATTGTCAGCAGTTAGTTGGTTGTCCAAGAGGCTTCCGGGGTGTACGATTGCTTGGTCCCACATGATTCCCAGAAGAGTTTGGCGGGGGGGTCTGTCTGTGTCGGCGTTGAACCACTCGGTAAAGAGGGTCAACAACAAGATCGAGAAACTGTTTCGCTCTACTCACTTACAAAGCATTCCTCATGGGTGTATCCGGGGTGATCACTATTATTTGAATGATGGGGTGCACCTGTCCAGGGCTGGGAATGATTTACTCATAGAAGACTTCGTAGCGTGGCTGCGGGCGTTGAGGAGACATGACTTTTAGGAGGTGTGGGGGGGCGGATAGTCGGTCAACTATCCGGCCTGTGGCGGTAAGGTCATGATCGGTGAGAAGTGATTTCAAGGTCCCTAGGGGGGGTGCAACCCAGTATGGATGGGAGCGCCCGGGGGGAGGCGGCCATTGGTCCCTCCCATGGGGAGGTGGCACCCACTACGGATGGGTCGCCTAGGGGGAGACGGCCATAGGCCCCTCCCAGGGGGAGACGGCTATATGCCCCTCCTACGAATTTCCCGGGGGCCGGATATCCGCTCCGGCGGAAGAGAATGTGGGGAAGGGGGGAGTCCACGCTGTCCTTCTTACGGATACCTCGCACGAGAACTCGGACGACCTTTAAGATGGCGTCGAGTGAAAGGGGGCCCCCACGACAAGGGAAGTTACAGTTGGCAGCGAGGGTAAAGTCCTCTGCGCATGCGCCACTCACACCGTGAGGGCGGGAATTTGGTAGTAGGGATCTGACACTGGTTAAGACCTTGCTGTTGGCCCTTAATGCTAGGATGTACAATTTTATTTTAGAATGTTATGCATTTTTCAGGATGCTAGACTCGGCTAGGAAACCTTTGTATTAGAGATTTGTTAGGGTTAGCCAAAGAACTTGTCTTCATCAAAATGTAATGGAAGATAAAATTGTACATGATTCATGAAACGTTTTAATTTAAAGTTTTACATTTTGTTTCATATTTTAATAAATACGGCCGGGGGGTAACTCCCCCCCGCCTTCCAAAAGTTCAAACCTGTGTCTGTCTCCTCCCATGGGGAATTGGTGTTGGGAGGGGGTGGCGGGCATCCCGGCCCATATGGAAAGGGAAGACCACTCGGTCCCCCCAAACGTATTGATGGGTGCCCCGATCCCCCCGGGAAACCGTTGTGGGCGGGGGGGCCTGTCTCGGCTGGTATGCCCAAAGCGGCGTAGCCAGAGCACGCCCTTCCCGCCCAGAAGGGGTTGTCCTAAACACCCGCCCGGAAGTCCGCGCACGAATGGGCATTTCCATGAGGTAGGCCCCCGCCCTCCCGCAGATGGATAAATAGAGAGGGAATCCAACGAAGCTTCCTCTTGTTCCAGTGCTCTGAAGGCTGCACCACTCGTTGCTCGTGAGCCCTCGAAGGAACAAGCGGCAATTTTGACCCACCCACCAGCCCCTTTTTTGCAATGTTTTTGAATAAAGTAATTGTTGGTGATATTCGAATGTATTAAAAAGATACAGTCATTTTGCATCATGGATGTATGCCTTTGATTGAATAGATGTTTGTAGGCCTTTTTTCCTTTGTAGAAACGTAGAAGAATGGATCGAATAATAAAAATTGTCTTGTGCTTTTGGATTTTTTCCCTTTGTAGCAATGTCAAAGTTGGTGAATTGTCAAGCTGTTACAGATTAGGCGTATTTTCTTTCCTTAGTAGGTAAAACAACTGTCGTATTTATTTTGGTCGGGCGGTAAGGTCATGATCGGTGAGCAGTGATTTCAAGGTCCCTCGGGGGGCGCCACCCAGTATGGATGGGAGCGCCCGGGGGAGGCGGCCATTGGCCCCTCCCATGGGGAGGCGGCACCCACTACGGATGGGTCGCCTAGGGGGAGACGGCCATAAGCCCCTCCCAGGGGGAGACGGCTATATGCCCCTCCTACGAATTTCCCGGGGGGCGGATATCCGCTCCGGCGGAAGAGAGTGTGGGGAAGGGGGGGAGTCCACGCTGTCCTTCTTACGGATACCTTGCACGAGAACTCGGACGACCTTTAAGATGGCGTCGAGTGAAAGGGGGCCGCCACGACAAGGGAAGTTACAGTTGGCAGCGAGGGTAAAGTCCTCTGCGCATGCGCCACTCACACCGTGAGGGCGGAAATTTGGTAGTAGGGATCTGACACCGGTTAAGACCTTGCCGTTGGCCCTTAATGCTAGGATGTACAATTTTATTTTAGAATGTTATGCATTTTTCAGGATGCTAGACTCGGCTAGGAAACCTTTGTATTAGAGATTTGTTAAGGTTAGCCAAAGAACTTGTCTTCATCAAAATGTAATGGAAGATAAAATTGTACATGATTCATGAAACGTTTTAATTTAAAGTTTTAAATTTTGTTTCATATTTTAATAAATACGGCCGGGGGGGTAACTCCCCCGCGCCTTCCAAAAGTTCAAACCTGTGTCTGTCTCCTCCCATGGGGAATTGGTGTTGGGAGGGGGTGGCGGGCATCCCGGCCCATATGTTGTCAGACACCCGGTAGCCAATCAGCTTTCCACTCGCGCACTCCCGTTGCGCATACCAGTAAGTGCTCAAAGCGCGCATATAGATATATATGTGTTTTTGAAGTTAATTTTCGTAAAAACCACTGGAGCAGTTTTCAGCAAATATAGCAAAGGCACATCTGCGTACCAGTCCCTACTCTTTTACCAAGTTTGGCGTAATTCCATTCAGCGGTTCGGGCTGTAGACTTGTCAGACCGTCCTATGGAAATTAACATGGGAAAAACACGTTTTGGGACCCCCCTTTTTTCTCAGCCCCCACATCACGAATCCCCCCGAAACTTCCAGGGAAGGAGCGGAACGGGCCAAAATTTTGGAAAATTACACGCAAATTCCTCAACCGGCACCAGAGTTATTCCCAATAGAATGTTGCGGATTTCCTATGGTAGCCAATCCTAACTATAACTACCTACTGGCGACCGCCAGTAGGTAATATATACATATTTATATATATACATACATATATATATATATATATATATATATATATATATATATATATATATATATATATATATATATATATATATATATATATATATTCACAGAAAAAACCATAGGTTATACTCCATATATAGTTAGGAATTTGCATTTACAAAACCTTGAAAATTCAATGAAAAAACCATTGGTTTTAGGCCATATATAGTTAGGGATTTGCATTTAGAAAACCTTATTTTACTCGCATAAAACCATTGAAATTCCATATATAGTTATAAGCGCTAACTATATATCGCGCACCCGCAATCCACTGCTGATGATGTCACATATTACATCATTCATGACATGGTTAGTGACATCACTGATGACATCCCTGATGACATCTCAAATGACATCACTGATGACATCACTGATAACATCTCATTTGACATGACTGATCACATCACTGATGATATCATTCATGTGATAATACCATGAACCTCTTCAGACTCTAATATAACCTTAGATACAATCAGTGTAAACAGACAGTCACTCATCCATGGAGTTACTCACACACCTAGTCAGTTATGCCAAAAATCAATCACACCTCCATTTTCTCAACTATACAGTTATACACACCTTACTTATTCAAACATATACTAACACATATTTACTTTACTCTCTTATACAATCTCTGATACATGTTCACAATGATCCATACAGCCACTCACACATTCACTAGCTCTTATGCACAGTTATTTATAGATGTCAACTCTCACATGTACTGTGTTTTACATATGTACTTAATTTGACATGTAGCACTGAGATATCCATTCACTCACTAATACACTCATGCACAGTCAACCGCCCATACAGCTGTTTCCACATGCACTTTTGAATCTATACATATAGTGAATCAACTACTCACACATCTATGTACAGAGTCACACACCTTCCAGCCACCCATACACACACACTCAGTTTCCCATACAAATACTTGGACAACCAATCAACCCATACAGTTACTCATATAGCTACTGATCAACATATGCAGCAGTTTGTAGAACAACAGATATAATGATGCACAAATTAAAACAGTTTAGTCACTAACCCATGCACTCAGTGAGACACATTTAATCACTCACTCAATCAGTCAGTCATGCACCTAGTAAATCCTTCATCCAGACACTTATATATCCACACATTCATCAATATGTAAAACATATTTTAACTTTACAGAAACATACAGTCACTGGATGTTGTAATCAGTGATGTCATCAGTGATGTCATTTGAGATGTCATCAGTGATGTCATCAGTGATGTCACTAACCATGTCATGAATGATGTAATATGTGACATCATCAGCAGTGGATTGCGGGTGCGCGATATATAGTTAGCGCTTATAACTATATATGGAATTTCAATGGTTTTATGCGAGTAAAATAAGGTTTTCTAAATGCAAATCCCTAACTATATATGGCCTAAAACCAATGGTTTTTTCATTGAATTTTCAAGGTTTTGTAAATGCAAATTCCTAACTATATATGGAGTATAACCTATGGTTTTTTCTGTGAATTTCAATGGTTTTTTAATAGCAAACATCAAAAGCTGTCAAATGTCAAGTACGTGATAGGTAAAAACGTTTTCGTGTTTATGCACGCTGATGTGCTTTGAACGCTGCCCCCCCCCCCACTCCCCTCTTTTCTCTTAGTAGTACTCTCTCTTTGCAGATAGTGAACGGTAGTTAACGCAGACCTTTACCCCTGTTGTAATCCGTCGTACCTGCTTGTCTCTCCATTTGATTGATTATTATCCAAGCATTTACTGTTTTACAATTGGTTCTCTTTGGATCATTCTCTATTTACAAACAAGCACAAAGTCGCAATACTCTGTTTAGTCTTTGCAGATAGTGAAAAATCGTGTAAAAAAATAAAAGTAATCGAGCAAAATCAGTAGACCACTAATTCGATCTCTTTTTAACCTCGGTAAAATACAAACATTAGGAATAACCCTTCATGAGAAATACGAAAATAGTGAAATGAATTGAGCTCCACACCATGAGGGCTGCAAAACAGCTTGACTCCGCCACCCACACCGCCCAAAATAACGGCAAACCCTATGCAAATATTATAAATATACACAACACACCACCAAAGAAACAGAATAAAACATTTTATTAAATAACTATTTACATAACTATTTTATACTTTTTATTGCCCGATCCGGCTAGCTCAATCGATCGAGCATGAAAGTCATGCACTGATAACAAGCGTTGAGAGTTTGTAGAATGATGGCTTCAGATTTTCCACATACAGTGTGGTGGCGCGAACTGGCAGGGGGCGTTTGGATTCTACCCCTTCTCCAAATAAGATTTTCATACGTGAATGTTCGTTCATGCTTTTTGTCCCTGAGTTGCTTCCATGTCACTGCCTTACATAAATGGCATAAGTCCTGGTTATTGAGTGCCATACTTCAGAGTTCTAAGCAGTTCTTGTAACACTGTTTAAACCTTATTTGCACCTGCTGCAGCTTCACTATTCAAAGTAGTGGGGTCCATTTGTGGACCTGACTGCATTGGAAAACAATGTGATACGGTGCCTCCCTAAACCGCTTGACGGAGGCTCCCGAGGGGCGGTGAGATGGCGCGGACTGAGAGGGGGCGCTTGGCTCCTGCCCCCTCCCCAAGTCGTGTTGCCCTGGTGAGGCCTGAGATCGCCCCCGGCATAGGTGGCCGGCTCCCGGGGTCCGGCGGAATTTTTTCCCTTTTGAAGAATCTTTCATTCTGGACCTTGTCCCACAATCCGTTTCACCTGAAGACACGCTGTCGTAGGGCGCCCCTTTACCGTTTTAGTTGCCATTCCGCCCGCTTTTGGTACTCTGTGCCTCTTCCGCCATTCAGCTGTTTACCGCTCGCTCTTGCGACTACAACGTCTCGCTCACCATGTAGTTGAGTTGCTCCCGCTCTTAAGATTTGACCGAACTTTTTGGACTGCTGAAAGCGGTGGAATTCCGACCGCTGGTTGGTGGAGACATTTTGACTATATTCTGCACCTGCATTGTCGCGTAATGCGTCATATGACGCGACGCGTTAGCGCACCCGGATGTGCTCCGGTGCGCAAGGCGCAGCTTCCCGGAAACGATCCAGAGCGCGCCGCGCAGCGCGTAACGTAAGCATAACAGGTCATGTGACTTGTTAATAAAACTTTTCATTGGTTCATTTTACTTTTCTTTTCCTAATTATGTAAGACTAGGTCATGTGACCTAAAAATAACACTTTTCATTGGATTAAAAAAATTTTTTCCCCAAACGATGAAAGCCCCACCTTGTTTCTGGATGTTTCAGACTGAAGCTGGCGTCACCATGAGAGCACCACTATCTCGTAGCTCCGTCGTGGCCACTCCGCAAGCAATCATGGCAGCCGCTCCCCACCGGAAGCCTGCGGGAGTCGAGGGCCCCCAAGACTTTTGTACAATCTTCAAGGCTGAGGGGACGCTTTCGAGAATGGAACCCAAGCCCTGGCAGACAAGCGTCCGAGTTCCAAGGTGTCCCAGGGCCATTTTACTGGACCAGGCCCAAATCCGAAGAGCCAGCCGCCATTTTAAGAGTCCTGTGGAAGCCGCCTACCGCTGCACCGCAAGAGTGGGAGCAACTCAACTACATGGTGAGCGAGACGCTGTAGCCGTAAGAGCGGGCGGTAAACAGCTGAATGGCGGATGAGGCACAGTGTAGCAAAAGCGGGCGGAATGGCGACTGAAACGATAAAGGGGCGCCCCACTACAGCAGACAAGCCTCCGCCATGTGCTTCAAAACTGCATATGTATCTCGTGATATCAAGGTTGGGCAACCAGTACAGAACAAGCAGTTACGAGTCCCATTTACACCGGCGCCATTTTGGGCGCGGCCGGGCAGGTCCAGGATCTACTGAAACATAAAAAATGAGGCTGACGTCTCTGAAGCAGTTCACGAACAGCAGGACATAGCAAATAAACATGAACTCTCTAAAGCTGTTAACTCACTGCAGAACAAAACAAGTGAACCTGAAACCTCTGGAATAATTGTCGCTCAAAAGAACAACACACAAAACTCTGTAGAGCCTGAAGAAAAAAAAACAGAAGGGCACTGTAGTTTCAGACACACTTAACACTAATGACGAAACAAAGATATCGTCTGTTTATAAAGCAGTTATCATCTTGACAGAATTGACAAAGAAGTGTACAGACACCAATGCATCAGCATTCTTGGAGATAACATCTTAAGGAACAAAGAAAGACCTGTTCACTCTTGACACCCCAGGTGCTGTGTATATTGCACTATAGTGCTGCATCGACAAAACGGGCAACCCTATTGATGTGGATTTTTCATTATTGATTATTGTAAAGAAATGGCGACTCCCCCCTTTAGCAGATTAGCTAAATGTTTGCGTAATTTAGGCATAAAAGTTATATTATTGTTGTTGTTGTTGTTATCGTTATAGTTCTGGTTAATTTCAAAAAATGGTTAAATATATTTACAGTTTTTGTTGCGTTCGTTATATTTAAATATTAATAAAGTTTTAAAATGTAACTGTCTTGGAGTACTATATTTTTTTTAAAAATCGGGTGAATGGGGCCTTGAATCGGGTTATTGTCATGTGTGGGCTTTGCAAGTGTACTGCTACAAGATCGGACATTTCAAACTCAAATGCACGTTCTTTTTCTTACCTTTCCGAAGCATGGAGCGCAATAGCAGGCAGAGGAAGGGTGATGCACGTGTTGAACACTGCCTGGCCTGCAAATTGCTGCCAGTGCCCCCCCCGCCCCGAGTACTTCACAAATCTTTAAAAGACCATGCGCTTGTTCAATGGGAAGTGGATAACATGGCTAAGAGCATTTGCTGACTAATGCATGAATATCGCTGACTTTTCAGCGATATTCATGCATTGCGGCCGTTTTTTATCGCATTTGCGATAAACCTTGCTAATAGCAAGGTTTATGTGCGATAAAATTCGCCGAAGTGCGGCGATAATTATTGTCTCTAAACAAGTTAGAGACAAAAATTACCGCTAGTTGTTGGAAATATGCCCCCGGGTTTTTCCTTGCAGGAATCGGGAAGCGAAAGACTAGCACTGAAATCAGTATCTCACACCTGAATCGGGAGGGTTGGCATGTCTGGATACTCTACAGCTGGAGCCATAAACTACATCCGCAGGGCTAGGTGATAGCCTAGGTCCGGCCTGGACAATCGGACACAGAGGAAGAGAAGTGTCAGAGGGTGCGGTAGTGAATAGGGTGAAAGGGAGGTGTCGAACGGGCACAGGGTGTGATTCTCAGAGAAGAGCAGCGCAGATGGGGGAAGTATATGGCCCATGCATGAGAGAGAGAGCGGGGGTGACCATTGCGTGGGGGAGATGCGTGCGAGGGTGGGGAGCCATGCTGAGAATCGACGGCGTGCAGAGAGTGGCCCTGGTCAAGGCATCTAAAATGGCTGCCGTGCACGACAAAATTGTGGCATTGGACAAAAACGCAAGATGGCGCAGACAATGTTTATCAATAAGGATTCATTTATAACAAAATATTTACTCGCAGTGACAAAATGGTGTTCAACACTTCCTGATTTCCATCGAATCGAACGTTAACAAACGTCACGCAGCAAAAAAAAAGCTCACGCACAGAGCGATATTCATGCATTGTGGCCGATGTGCGGCGATAATTTTTGTCTCTAAACAATTAAAACGAAGCACAAAATGGCGAATTCCCGTTTCGCTACCAGTTTGCGGCCCAGTTCGCGGCCCGTGAAGCGCTTCTACCGTGAAAAATCTTTTTTTTTTTATTTTCCGCACGGGACCCTTTAATAACCCCAACAACATTCCTAGGGGGTCAAGAGGGGTATACCTTGCCCCCTTTCAATAAATTCCCCCTTCGTTTTTCACCTCTTCTTCTCTCTCGATCCTACCGAGAGATAAGATGGCGGCCGCTCCGGACTATTTAGAATGTTGACAGACACCGGAGAGCCAATCAGCTTTCTGTTATCCAATGGAAGGTGGATAACATGGCTAAGAGCATTTGCTGGATAATGCATGAATATCGCTGACTTTTCAGCGATATTCATGCATTGTGGCCGATGTGCGGCGATAATTTTTGTCTCTAAACAATTAAAACGAAGCACAAAATGGCGAATTCCCGTTTCGCTACCAGTTTGCGGCCCAGTTCGCGGCCCGTGAAGCGCTTCTACCGTGAAAAATAATTTTTTTTTTATTTTCCCCACGGGACCCTTTAATAACCCCAACAACATTCCTAGGGGGTCAAGAGGGGTATACCTTGCCCTCTTTCAATAAATTCCCCCTTCGTTTTTCACCTCTTCTTCTCTCTCGATCCTACCGAGAGATAAGATGGCGGCCGCTCCGGACTATTTAGAATGTTGACAGACACCGGAGAGCCAATCAGCTTTCTGTTATCCAATGGAAGGTGGATAACATGGCTAAGAGCATTTGCTGGATAATGCATGAATATCGCTGACTTTTCAACGATATTCATGCATTGTGGCCGATGTGCGGCGATAATTTTTGTCTCTAAACAATTAAAACGAAGCACAAAATGGCGAATTCCCGTTTCGCTACCAGTTTGCGGCCCAGTTCGCGGCCCGGGAAACGCTTCTACCGTGAAAAATCATTTTTTTTTATTTTCCCCACGGGACCCTTTAATAACCCCAACAACAATCCTAGGGGGTCAAGAGGGGTATACCTTGCACCCTTTCAATAAATTCCCCCTTCGTTTTTCACCTCTTCTCTCTCGATCCTACCGAGAGATAAGATGGCGGCCGCTCCGGACTGTTTAGAATGTTGACAGACACCGGAGAGCCAATCAGCTTTCTGCGCGCAAAGTTCCGTTTCGCGAAAAGTAAGCGGACCGGATCGCTGCCCAGAGCGCTGTTACAGATATATATCTTGGTTTGAACGTTAATTTCTCAAAAACTACTGGAGCACATATATTGAGACCTAGCAAAGGCACATCGGGCTAACAGTCCCTACAATTTTGCCAAGTTTCGTGCAAATCCATTCAGCCGTTCGAGCTAAAAGTGAGTCCAACCGCCCTATGGAAAAATGAATGGAAAAAACGCGTTTTGGGACCCCCCTTTTTTCTCAGCCCCCCCTTGACGAAACTCCACCAAATTTTCAGGGGCTGCTCAGAAACAAAATGTGCCATTTTCCTGAAAATTTCAGCCGATTCCGTCCTCAAACGCCAAAGTTATTAGACATAGAATTTTCAGAAATCCCATAGGGAATTAATCCTAACTATATATACCTACTGGCTATCGCCAGTAGGTAATATATATATATATATATATATATATATAGATATATATATAAATATATATATATATATATTCACAGAAAAAACCATAGGTTATAGTGGATATATAGTTAGGAATTTGCATTTACAAAACCTTGAAAATTCAATGAAAAAACCATTGGTTTTAGGCCATATATAGTTAGGGATTTGCATTTACAAAACCTTATTTTACTCGCATAAAACCATTGAAATTCCATATATAGTTATAAGCGCTAACTATATATCGCACACCCGCAATCCACTGCTGATGATGTCACATATTACATCATTCATGACATGGTTAGTGACATCACTGATGACATCACTGATGACATCTCAAATGACATCACTGATGACATCACTGATTACAACATCCAGTGACTGTATGTTTCTGTAAAGTTAAAATATGTCTTACATATTGAAGAATGAGTGGATGTATAAGTGTCTGGATGAAGGATTTACTAGGTGCATGACTGACTGATTGAGTGAGTGATTAAATGTGTCTCACTGAGTGCATGGGTTAGTGACTAAACTGTTTTAATTTGTGCATCATTATATCTGTTGTTCTACAAACTGCTGCATATGTTGATCAGTAGCTATATGAGTAACTGTATGGGTTATTGATTGGTTGTCCAAGTATTTGTATGGGAAACTGAGTGTGTGTGTATGGGTGGTTGGAAGGTGTGTGACTCTGTACATAGATGTGTGAGTAGTTGATTCACTATATGTATAGATTCAAAAGTGCATGTGCAAACAGCTGTATGGGCGGTTGACTGTGCATGAGTGTATTAGTGAGTGAATGGATATCTCAGTGCTACATGTCAAATTAAGTACATATGTAAAATCCCTAACTATATATGGCCTAAAACCAATGGTTTTTTCATTGAATTTTCAAGGTTTTGTAAATGCAAATTCCTAACTATATATCCACTATAACCTATGGTTTTTTCTGTGAATTTCATTGGTTTTTTAATAGCAAATATGAAAAGCTTTAAAATGTCAAGTACGTGATAGATAAAAACATTTTCGTATTTATGCACGTTGATGTGCTTTGAACGCTGCCCCCCCCTCCCCTCTTTTCTCCTAGTAGTACTCTCTCTTTGCAGATAGTGAACGGTAGTTAACGCAGGCCTTTGCCCCCATTGTAATCCGTCGTGCCTGCTTGTCTCTCCATTTGATTGATTGTTATCCAAGCATTTACTGTTTTAGAATTGGTTCTCTTTGGATCATTCTCTATTTACAAACAAGCACAAAGTCGCAATACTCTGTTTAGTCTTTGCAGATAGTGAAAAATCGTGTAAAAAAATAAAAGTAATCGAGCAAAATCAGTAGGCCACTAATTGGATCTCTTTTTGACCTCGCTAAAATAGAAATATTAGGAACAACCCTTCATGAGAAATACGAAAATAGTGAGATGAACTGAGCTCCACACCATGAGGGCTGCAAGACAGCTCGGCTCCGTCACCCACCCCGCCCAAAATAACGACAAACCCTATGCAAATATTAAAAATATAGACAACACACCAGCAAAGTAACAGGGTAAAACATTTTATTAAATAACTATTTACATAACTATTTTATACTTTTTATTGCCCGATCCGGCTAGCTCAATCGATCGAGCATGAAACTCATGCACTCTGATAGCAAGCGTTGCTACTGATGCTATGCAGACCAAAACTGGTTTTCAGTTTGTACATTTTTCTAGATTTTTCAATCCAAGGTTGGTTGACTTTGTAGAACGATGGCTTCAGATTTTCAACATACGGTGTGGTGGCGCGGACTGGGAGGGGGCGCTTCGCTCCTGCCCCCTCCCCAAGTAAGATTTTCATACGTGAAAGTACGTTAATGGTTTTGGTCCCTGAGTTGCTTCAATGTCACTACCATTCTCAAATGGCATAAGTTCTGGATGTTGGGTGCCATAGTTAAGAGTTCTGAGCAGTGCTTGTAACACTGTCTGAAGCTTATTTCCACCTACTGCAGCTTCACTATTCTCAAAGTAAGTGAGTGTCGTTTGTGGACCTGACTGCATTAGAAAACAATGTGATATGTTACCTTCCTAAACAGCTTGACGGAGGCCCCTGAGGGGCGGTGTGATGGCCATGGACTCGGAGAAGATGCTTGGCTCCGACACCCTCCCCAAGTCTTATAGCACTGGTGTAGCCTGAGATCGCCCCCGACATAGGCGGCCGGCTCCCGGGGTCCGGCGGAACTTTTTGCCTTTTGATGACTCTTCAATTCTGGACCTTGTCCCACAATCCGTTTGACCTGAAGACACGCTGTAGTGGGGCGCCGCTTTACCGTTTCATTTGCCATTCCGCCCGCTTTTGCTACATTGTGCCTCTTCCGCCATTCAGCTGTTTACCGCCCGCTCTTGCGACTACAGCGTCTCGCTCATCATGTAGTTGAGTTGCTCCCGCTCTTGCGGTGCAGCGATAGGCGGCTGCCACAGGACTCTCAAAATGGCGGCCGGCTCTTCGGTTTTGGGCCTGGTCCACTAAAATGGCCCTGGGACACCTTTGAACTCGGATGCTTCCCTGATAGGGCTTGGGTCCCATTCTCGAAAGCGTCCCCTCAGCCGTGAAGATTCTACAAAAGTCTTGGGGGCCTCCGACTCCCGCAGGCTTCTGGTGGGGAGCGGCTGCCATGATTGCTCGTGGAATGGCCACGACGGAGCTACGAGATGGTAGTGCTCTCATGCTGACGCCAGCTTTAGTCTGAAACATCCAGAAACACTGTAGACTACCAATTCGATCAGTTCCGGTAGCGCCCCAACATGACCCGGAAGAGAAGAACTTGCCCTCCCCTCTTTGACTGATGGTTCTTGTTGCCTGTCCCCTCTGTTGTCATTTAACAGAACTTTTTGGACTGCTGAAAGGGGTTGTGTTCCGAACGCTGGTTGGTGGAGACATTTTGACTATATTCTTGACCTACGTTGTCGCGTAATGCGTTATATGACACGCCGCGTTAGCGCACCCGGAAGTGATCCGAGGCGCGGCGCGCAGCGCGTAACGTAAGCATAACAGGTCATGTGACTTGTTAATAAAACTTTTCATTGGTTCATTTTGCTTTTGTTATTTTAATGATGAAAAGCTTGGTCATATGACCTAAAAATTACGCTTTTTATTGTTTTCGAACATTATTTTTTTTAAAACATATATGTTATATTATTCCAGGCTAATGTACTTTTCCGGAAAATTTACAACTGTCCTGCAAGTAAAATATATTCCTTTTTCGAGAAAAAGGGCGTTTCTTCCTTCCATGACGGAGCCGTTGAGTAAAAGAGATTCGGCCTGCTGTCTTAGTCGCCGAT
The DNA here is from genome assembly GCF_964263255.1 of Lissotriton vulgaris. NCBI lineage: Eukaryota > Metazoa > Chordata > Amphibia > Caudata > Salamandridae > Lissotriton > Lissotriton vulgaris. The sequence goes on along the minus strand of NW_028243604.1, from coordinate 47,579 downwards.
ACGCCTGATTATCAGATTCTTATCGATCACTTTATGTTGCAGAAATGAAAAACACAACTGCCCTTGACCATTTATCTTTACTGCGTTCCTACATATTATACCTTTTATCCGTCATGTAATTGGACTGCTTTATTTCACTTGCCTTTTACTGATTCGAAAACAGTGACTAAAAGTAAAAACTTTACCAATGTAAATACTACTACCGTGTTTTGTTTTAAAAACCTTTATTGTGAAAATGTCAGTATACAAATACGGGCCTATAACCACGTGGGCCGGCCACGGAGCAAACTGAAATCGTATATGATGAGAAGACATTTACACTGTAGAGGAACGTAACGAGCGGGCCATTAGGTTGCAAGAACAAAGGTGTCTAACAGTTGCGGAATCTGTGGACGTACATTTTGTAATTAAAATACGACAGGGCCACTTACAATAACATTTTCTAGATATACATTTGCGGGCAAGGAGTTACGAGTCCCATTTATACCGGCGCCATTTTGTGCGAGGCTGGGCAGGTCCAAGATATAGTCAAAATGTCTCCACCAACCATCGGCCAGACCAGAACCCCTTTCGGCCCTTTATGCTACAAGATGGTGTCTTCCATTCAGAAAATATTGTTGGCAGCATTTTGAAAGGAAACAGAAACAGCCGTTCTCCTAGTGAGTTTCACATTGTTACATTTAGGAAGAATGTTGAAGAGTAGTATGTTGAAAATCTGAAGCCATTTTTCTACAAACTCTCAATCAGACTTGGATAGAAAAAAAAATCCTGAAGAATGTACAAACTGAAAACCAATTTTTGTCTGTATAGCATCAACAGCAACGCTTGAGTCAGCTTTGTGTCAAGCCGCCATTTTCATTCAATCAATAGCGTCCCCCTGCACACATTCAGGGACCTGGTTGTGTCTTCAGATGAAACGGATTGTAGGCAAAGAAGCAGAAAGGAAAAGGAAAAAAGTTCCGCCGGACCTCGGGAGCCGGCCGCCTATGTCATGTGCGACCTTTGGCCACACCAGGGCAATAGTGAAGCTGCAGCAGGTGCAAATAAGCTTCAGACAGTCTTACAAGCACTGCTCAGAAATCTCAACTGAGGCACTCAACATCCAGGACTTGCCATTCGGATCTTGGCGCCTTGTGCTGGTTCCGACCTATTCACACATCGGTCCACTACTGACATCACCTCATAAGCCAACGGGGCACCCCACGCCGACTTTCGGCACAGCATTGTAGGATGGCCACACCAGTGCGGCAACTTGCTGGACACAACCTCGGTGCCATCCGGATCTCGGCGCGTTCGACTCACTGTACCGCAAGAGTGACCGCAACTCAGCTGGACACGCCGTCTTTCGGCGCAGCATTGTAGGATGGCCACACCAGTGCGGCAATTTGCTGGACACCACCTCGGTGCCATCCGTATCTCGGCGCGTTCGAGTCACTGTACCGCAAGAGTGACCGCAACTCAGCTGGACACGCCGTCTTTCGGCGCAGCATTGTAGGATGGCCACACCAGTGCGGCAATTTGCTGGACACCACCTCGGTGCCATCCGGATCTCGGCGCGTTCGAGTCACTGTACCGCAAGAGTGACCGCAACTCAGCTGGACACGCCGTCTTTCGGCGCAGCATTGTAGGATAGCCACACCAGTGCAGCAACTTGCTGGACACTAACTCGGTGCCATCCGGATCTCGGCGCGTTGTGCTGCCTTCGGCCTATTCGCACATCGGTCCGCTACTGACGCCGCCTCACGTGCCAACGGATTTTCTACGCTTTTTGTAGCCCTATGCCGCATAACAGGTCATGTGACTTGTTTATAAAACTTTTCATTAGATCATTTTACTTTTGGTTTCCTAAAGATGGAAGGCTTGGTCATATGACCTAAAAATAACACTTTTCATTGGTTTAGAACATTTTTTTTTCCCAAACTGTTAGACCTGACATCAGTGGCTTGAGTCTCTCCTCCATTTATCTGTTTGCCTCTACTGTTTTACGATGTTTTGCTGGTATATGCTTTGGGCGCCGTGTCACTGCTGATCAGTGCCATAGCGCAAGTGCTCCCTCTGTGAAAATGATGTATCTATTGTATCCATGTTTGGCTTATTTGGTTTACTGTCAGTCCCTAGTCTAGTGCACCAGGAGTGCCGGGGCTTGTAAATACAAATACCGCTCGTGGGCTTGCAGCACGTGTTGTGCCACCCACAGGAGCGGCCTTGTAAAAGAAAGTCTACGGGTCGGTCATTGCGAGACCCACGTGCAGTCTTGCACTGTCACGTCGGCTGCGCAGGTATACCTACTTGCCAGCCCCTCCAACCTTCCCTTAAACTTCATGTTAGTCACCCCTATGGTAGGCCCATGGGCAGGGTGCATTGTAAGTGTAAGGTAGGACAAGCCTGACCAAGTTGGCATGTCCTGATAGTGAAGTGCCGCCATCTTAGTGCTTCACTATTGCGAGGTAGCCTGCTCTCCGTTGGATAGAATGGGCCGCCGGGATTATTAATGCTATGATCCTAGCTGGCTCGGAGAGTACGGTGCAATGTCGAGTGTGGTATCCCTGAACTCGGGGTTTAATTAGGCATCCGTTGGTGTGGATGGTTTTTGGACTCTGGGTTCGAAAATAGCACTTTTAGAAAGTGTCTATTTTCTTGTCTAACCATATCTGGTCTCTGCTGGTCTTGCGTGTGTGTGACAAGAGCTGGGTGGCTCCAAGAGGTCTGGATGAGTCAGTGTGGGATGAGTGGAACATTACGTTGAGAGTAGGGGGAGAGTAGTTGTTGATAGCCTGCCTTGCCTGATACAATGCTGGCTCCACCTCCTGCCGAGCGACTGATGGCTCTGTACCTGCCATGGACGATCCTAGCCCCACCTCCTGCCAGGAGGGCGATAGCTCTGCTCCAGCCAGTGTCAATGCTGGCTCCACCTCCTGCGGGGCGTCTGAGGACCCGGCCCGGCTCAATGAATAGGCCAGGTGCGACTGCCTAGCTCCACCCACCACAGACCCAGGATGTTGGGAAACCCCGGGCATAGACAAAGGGATCAAAGACGAAAAAGGGTATAAGAGAAGGACCCCTGAACTAGGAAATCAGATCACTTCTGACAAGGAACCCTGTAACCAAGGACAAGAAGCCTGCTGATCTAAAGGACTGCTTACCCCTTCTGCCAGTGTGCTGTTGTTGGGGGAATCCTGCAGCGCTTCTTTATTTTTGCCAAGGAACCAGGAGAGAGGAACTGTGTGTGTACTCTCACGCTTGCTAAGAAAATCTCCAAGGACTGGAAGAGTGCCAGTCTCCTGCCGAAGTCACAGGGCTAAAGGACTTCACCTGCTACAAAGTGCTATCTGCTGGAAGTGTGAATCCAGCATCTCTGAAAGAACAAGCAACCACGACGATCGGACGCTGGGCCCAACCGACGCCAGCAGCAACGCCAGTGAGTAGGAGTACGGCTCTAACTCCAGAGGACCTCGTGTCTGCCCCGCTGCTGATCGCATCAACCGTGTGCCCTTCGACGCCGTGAGCGCTGCTCACTCTGTGCAACTGCATCATCGACAACGCCTGCTGTGGCCTGATCGACACCGAAGACGCGACGCCGGATTGCTCGACGCCGCTGATCATCGTGTGCTTCATTTTCCTAAGGTACTGTGTTGTTGGGGGTCCGTGTGACTCCAGGCCCGACGCAGCGCTCCTCGCAGTCGACGCTGAACCTGTGGATTATCTCTGCCCAGCGTTGTGTAGCTCCCGTGTGAGTTACCCTGTTGCTAAAGAACTGTGCTTCCAAGAAGAAGATTTGCTTGTTATAAAAGACTCTTGTGCTAAAGAAGAAACTACCTTTGAACTATCCTTTTTTCCTTCCCGAACGTATTTATTCCGATTGTGTACAGTTTTGCCGTTATCTGGTCTTGTGCTAAGCCTTATATAAAAATACTTATTTTTTTAATACTACGGTGTCGTGTCCATTTGTAGTGTATTCACTGTATTACTGTATGTGGTCATAATTGCTTAACACACAGCCTCTGAGATAAGCCTGTTCTGCTCTGCCAAGCTACCAAGGGGGTGAGCAGGGGTTATCGAAGGGTGTGATCCCCTTGCCCTGACTAGAAAAGGAGTGTCCCTATTTGTCAGAAGTGTATACCTCTGCCAACTAGAGACAGCCGGTTCTAACATTGGATGCAGCGGTGAGGATTTGGACCTTGCATTTATGACCCATGTACAGTGATTAGTGTGCGCTACGTAGTGAAAGCAGACCATAACGCAGTCACAATCTGATTCGGAAGGATCCTATTTTTGTTCTCCGCTTTCCTGAAACTTGATTTTTTGAACACTGCCAGTTTAACCATGAGTGACAACGGAGTCACTGCCCCTGCTATCGTTGTTGTGGAAGAGTTCGAGAGGAGTAAGCTAAAGAAATACAAGAAAGATGAGCTGAAACACTTTTGCAACCAAGTTGAAGTTCCTACCACCGGCCTCTCGAGAAAAGATGATTTTTATAAAGCATTACAGGCCTGGTGGGAATCCAGAAATCCCTCTGATGTGGTGGTGGTACCCACAGAGGAAGGGGATGAGGAGGTGCCAGTGAATGGACCTGTGCCCTCTCCCGGAAGCAGTGTTTCCTCCAAAGGTCTTTCCCCTGAAGAAAGAGAAGAAAGGGCGAAAGAGCGAGCTTACAACATGGAGATGGCAAGGCTAAAGATAAATGGGCAGTTGGAGTTAGAAAATGCAAGAGGTAGAAGGGAAGCTGATTTAGAGATCAAAAAGTTGGAGTTTGAACGAGAGAAGTTAGTTTTGGAGCGGGAAGCCAGGTTGAGGGAACTGGATGTCCAAGCTAAAAAGTTAGAGTTGAATCCCTCTGGTGGCAGCATTCCATCCGAGCCTGCAGAAAGTAAGTTTTACTTCCCGAAAGATGTGATCAAAGATTACAATAAGAATGAGGATATTGGTCAATGGTTTAAAGCATATGAGTTAGCATTGTTGGCCCACCAGGTCCCTGAGAAGAATTGGGGAGCGGGGTTGTGGGGTCGCTTTGTGAATGAGGGAAGAGATACCCTGTTAGACATGCTTGTTGCGGATAGGATGCCGTATGCTCATATGAAAGATGCTTTAATGTTGCGATATGGTTTAACCCCCGAGCAGTACAGACAAGCTTTTAGAGAATGTAAGAAGTTGCCTGGTACGACGTGGGTTGAATATCTGTCTTATTTTTGCAGAGCCATGGATGGTTGGGTAAAGGGCAGCAAAGTGGAAAGTTATGAAGCTCTCTATGATTTGTTTGCGTGGGAGCACTTGTCTAATAACTGTTTTCCAGAGCTGCGCCAGCACCTGATTGATAGCAAGATATCTAACCCTAGAAAACTTGCTGAGGAGGCGGACCGCTGGGTCAGTACCAGGGTCCACAAGGGTCCAGTGGGAGACTCAGCCAAAGGTGGGCAGGGTCCCCAGCAGAAGAGTGGGGGGGACAAGGGTAAACAGAAGGAGTCTCAGAAAGGGCCCCAAAGTAATCCCCCTGGGAACCAAGGGAAAGGTTCCCAGCCTCCCCCTGAGAAGAAGCCAGGGGCCCCGACGGGTAAACCTGTTCATAGGGGCCCCCTAACCTGCTACGGTTGTGGGCAGGTGGGACACCGGTTTTATGACCCCCAGTGTCCCAAGAAGGATTCGAATGCACCGCCGCGTGCACCCCCTCGTCAGTTGGCAAGTGTAGCCTTGGGAGGGGAGGAGATGGTTGTCCATGGTGGGAGGGGTCCCGCAGAAATGACCCTGGTCTCGCTAGGAGATATGCAAATGGTCCCTCCACCCCCTCTGCCTAGTAACACTAGTAAATATAGGCAGTGGGTGACCATTAATGGCCATAGAGTGGAAGCTCTCAGAGACACCGGAGCGAGTGTGACAGCTGTCAAGTGTCACTTGGTGTCCAGAGAGCAGGTGGTTCCCCACGCATTCTACCCTGTGATAGCTGCCGATAACTCCCAGAAAGAGTGTGAGGTGGCTCAGGTTTCCTTTGAATGGGGGGGAGTTTCAGGTACTCTTCAAGTTGCTGTGAGGCCCGCCATGCCTGTCGACTGTCTCCTGGGCAATGATTTGGAAGACTCCCCTTGGGCTAAGGTGGAGAGAGCAGCGCACTTGAAAATGTTGGGTGTGCCAGAGTGGGTGTGTGCAACCACTCGATCCATGACAGCGAGTAAGGGTGTTGATGGGGTCCCGGAGCCTGAAAGTACGGCCCAGGACCCAGCTGTGAAGAGAAGAGGCAGGAGGCGCGGGAAACCGGCCCCCGTTGTTCCCGTGGTCCAGAAGGAGGTAGACCCTGAGGGGGATGCCCTGGAGCCCACAGGGGAACAAATTGCCGAACTGGGAGATCTGCCCGAGCTGACCCACTGGCAGCAGGATGGTGGTCCCTCCAGGGAGGAATTCTGTGCGGAACAGAAAGAGTGCCCTTCTCTTGTGGGAATGAGGCAGCAGGCCTCAGCCCAATCCTCAGGTGATCAGTCAGGGTCACATTTTGTGTACTGGGAGAACGACCTCCTGTATAGCGAGCCTAAGGCTGCTGAGCCTGGGTCAGCCCGTGTGCTGGTGGTACCCCAGCGCTTCAGAGCCTTCCTACTGGGTTTGGCTCATGACGTACCGTTAGCTGGACATCTGGGGCAGGACAAGACCTATGACAGGCTTGTCACCCATTTTTATTGGCCTCAGATGCGTAGGGATGTAGACATCCATTGCAAGACTTGTCGCACTTGCCAGGCAAGTGGGAAAAGCGGAAGGAAGCAGAAGGCTCCCCTCCAACCTTTTCCGGTAGTCAGCACCCCCTTTGACCGGGTGGGTATTGACATTGTTGGGCCCCTGGACCCCAAGACAGCCCTGGGCAACAGGTTCATCATGGTCTTGGTGGACCATGCCACAAGGTACCCGGAAGCCATCCCTCTCAGGACAGTGACGGCCCCCGTGGTGGGACGGGCACTGATGGGTGTTTTCTCCCGGATGGGGTTCCCCCGAGAGGTGGTGTCCGACCGAGGCACCAACTTCATTTTGAACTACATGAAGTCTCTGTGGAAGGAGTGTGGGGTAACCTACAAGTTCACCACTCCTTACCACCCTCAAGGAAACGGGCTGGTTGAGAGATTCAACCGGACCCTGAAAGGCATGATTATGGGTCTTGAAGAACCAATGAGGCGGAAATGGGACGTCCTCTTGCCATGCCTGTTGTTTGCTTACCGTGAGGTGCCGCAGAAGGCTCTAGGGTTCAGCCCCTTTGAGCTCTTATACGGTCACCCGGTAAGAGGACCTTTGAGTCTGGTCAAGGAAGGCTGGGAGCAATCTCCCAGGAAACCTCCCCAGGATGTATACAGCTACATGCTGGCCTTTCGGAACCAGACTCGGCGCTTCAGAGAACTTGCTCAGGCAAATCTGGAGGCCAGCCAGGAGGAGATGAAGCGATGGTACGACCGGAATGCCACTCTGGTAGAGCTTCAGCCTGGTCAGGAAGTGTGGGTCATGTCCCCTGTGGAACCTTGTGCGCTCAAGGACAGGTGGACTGGACCGTTTAAGGTTGTGGAGAAGAAGAGCGATGTCACCTACTTGGTGGACTTGAAATCTCCCAGGAACCCCTTGCGGGTCCTGCATGTCAACCGTTTGAAGCCCCACTTAGAAAGGTCCGAAGTGGGCATGCTCTTAGCTACAGATGATGGAACGGAGGAGGAGAGTGAGCCTCTTCCCGACCTCCTATATGCTAAGGAGCAAGACGGGTCAGTGGATGGTGTGGTCCTCTCTGACACACTGACCCCTGAGCAGAAACAGGATTGTCGCCACCTGTTGGGACAATTCCCGGATCTGTTTTCCTTGGTTCCGGGTGTCACGCATTGGTGTGTCCATGACGTTGACACCGGAGACAGCCCTCCTGTGAAGCACAAGGCTTACAGGGTGACTGACAAGGTCCGAGCGTACATTAAGGAGGAGGTCTCCAAAATGTTCGCGTTGGGGGTGATTGAGTCCTCTAGCAGTCCTTGGGCCAGCCCAGTGGTCTTGGTCCCGAAGGCTGCAGCGCCTGGTGCTTCACCAGAACTCCGGTTCTGCGTGGACTACCAAGGGCTCAATTCAGTCACGAAGACTGACGCGCACCCCATCCCCAGAGCTGATGAGCTTATCGATCGGTTGGGGGCTGCCCGGTACCTTAGTACGTTTGACTTAACGTCTGGGTACTGGCAGATCGCCTTGACTGATGGGGCAAAAGAGAGGTCAGCATTCTCCACACCAGATGGGCTATACCAGTTCCGGGTGATGCCCTTTGGGATGAAGAATGCCCCTGCCACCTTCCAGAGGTTGGTCAACCAGGTCTTGGCTGGGCTGGAGGAATTCAGCGCCGCCTACCTGGACGACATCGCAGTGTTCAGCGCCAGCTGGGAGGAACACTTGCGCCACCTCCAGGAAGTGTTGTTGGCCCTGCGCGGAGCAGGCCTCACAATCAAGGCCAGTAAGTGCCAGATTGGGCAGGGTTCTGTGGTGTACTTGGGGCACCAAGTAGGGAGCGGTAAGGTGGTCCCCCTGCAATCCAAGATTGATACCATCCTGGCTTGGGCACCGCCCAAAACCCAAACACAGGTGAGAGCCTTCTTAGGACTCACGGGTTATTACAGGAGGTTTGTCAAGGATTACGGTAACATTGTGCACCCCTTGACTTCGCTGACTTCCAGGAAGCAGCCACTAAACGTGATCTGGACTGATGCCTGTCAAACGGCCTTTGACACCCTGAAAACTGCAATGTGCACAGCACCTATACTCCAAGCACCCGACTTTTCGAAAGAATTCATTGTTCAGACGGACGCTTCAGAGCATGGCGTGGGGGCTGTTCTAGCTCAGGTGAATGAAGAGGGCCGAGACTTGCCTGTAGCCTTCATCAGTAGGAGGTTACTTCCCAGGGAAACGAGGTGGAGTGCGATAGAGAGGGAAGCATTTGCTGTGGTCTGGGCGCTGAAGAAGCTAGAACCCTACCTGTTTGGGACTCACTTCCGGGTTCAGACAGACCACAGGCCCCTCAGATGGTTAATGCAAATGAGGGGTGAGAATCCAAAACTGTTGAGGTGGTCCATTGCTCTACAGGGGATGGACTTTACGGTGGAACACCGCCCTGGTACAGATCACGCCAATGCTGATGGTCTGTCCAGATTTTTCCGCCTTAGTGATGAGGACTCCCTAGGTCAAGGGTAGTTCTCCCCACATTTCAGCTGGAGGGGACACGTGTTAGACCTGACATCAGTGGCTTGAGTCTCTCCTCCATTTTTCTGTTTGCCTCTACTGTTTTACGATGTTTTGCTGGTATATGCTTTGGGCGCCGTGTCACTGCTGATCAGTGCCATAGCGCAAGTGCTCCCTCTGTGAAAATGATGTATCTATTGTATCCATGTTTGGCTTATTTGGTTTACTGTCAGTCCCTAGTCTAGTGCACCAGGAGTGCCGGGGCTTGTAAATACAAATACCGCTCGTGGGCTTGCAGCACGTGTTGTGCCACCCACAGGAGCGGCCTTGTAAAAGAAAGTCTACGGGTCGGTCATTGCGAGACCCACGTGCAGTCTTGCACTGTCACGTCGGCTGCGCAGGTATACCTACTTGCCAGCCCCTCCAACCTTCCCTTAAACTTCATGTTAGTCACCCCTATGGTAGGCCCATGGGCAGGGTGCATTGTAAGTGTAAGGTAGGACAAGCCTGACCAAGTTGGCATGTCCTGATAGTGAAGTGCCGCCATCTTAGTGCTTCACTATTGCGAGGTAGCCTGCTCTCCGTTGGATAGAATGGGCCGCCGGGATTATTAATGCTATGATCCTAGCTGGCTCGGAGAGTACGGTGCAATGTCGAGTGTGGTATCCCTGAACTCGGGGTTTAATTAGGCATCCGTTGGTGTGGATGGTTTTTGGACTCTGGGTTCGAAAATAGCACTTTTAGAAAGTGTCTATTTTCTTGTCTAACCATATCTGGTCTCTGCTGGTCTTGCGTGTGTGTGACAAGAGCTGGGTGGCTCCAAGAGGTCTGGATGAGTCAGTGTGGGATGAGTGGAACATTACGTTGAGAGTAGGGGGAGAGTAGTTGTTGATAGCCTGCCTTGCCTGATACAATGCTGGCTCCACCTCCTGCCGAGCGACTGATGGCTCTGTACCTGCCATGGACGATCCTAGCCCCACCTCCTGCCAGGAGGGCGAAAGCTCTGCTCCAGCCAGTGTCAATGCTGGCTCCACCTCCTGCGGGGCGTCTGAGGACCCGGCCCGGCTCAATGAATAGGCCAGGTGCGACTGCCTAGCTCCACCCACCACAGACCCAGGATGTTGGGAAACCCCCGGCATAGACAAAGGGATCAAAGACGAAAAGGGGTATAAGAGAAGGACCCCTGAACTAGGAAATCAGATCACTTCTGACAAGGAACCCTGTAACCAAGGACAAGAAGCCTGCTGATCTAAAGGACTGCTTACCCCTTCTGCCAGTGTGCTGTTGTTGGGGGAATCCTGCAGCGCTTCTTTATTTTTGCCAAGGAACCAGGAGAGAGGAACTGTGTGTGTACTCTCACGCTTGCTAAGAAAATCTCCAAGGACTGGAAGAGTGCCAGTCTCCTGCCGAAGTCACAGGGCTAAAGGACTTCACCTGCTACAAAGTGCTATCTGCTGGAAGTGTGAATCCAGCATCTCTGAAAGAACCAGCAACCACGACGATCGGACGCTGGGCCCAACCGACACCAGCAGCAACGCCAGTGAGTAGGAGTACGGCTCTAACTCCAGAGGACCTCGTGTCTGCCCCGCTGCTGATCGCATCAACCGTGTGCCCTTCGACGCTGTGAGCGCTGCTCACTCTGTGCAACTGCATCATCGACAACGCCTGCTGTGGCCTGATCGACACCGAAGACGCGACGCCGGGTTGCTCGACGCCGCTGATCATCGTGTGCTTCATTTTCCTAAGGTACTGTGTTGTTGGGGGTCCATGTGACTCCAGGCCCGACGCAGCGCTCCTCGCGGTCGACGCCGAACCTGTGGATTATCTCTGCCCAGCGTTGTTCCCGTGTGAGTTACCCTGTTGCTAAAGAACTGTGCTTCCAAGAAGAAGATTTGCTTGTTATAAAAGACTCTTGTGCTAAAGAAGAAACTACCTTTGAACTATCCTTTTTTCCTTCCCGAACGTATTTATTCCGATTGTGTACAGTTTTGCCGTTATCTGGTCTTGTGCTAAGCCTTATATAAAAATACTTATTTTTATAATACTACGGTGTCGTGTCCATTTGTAGTGTATTCACTGTATTACTGTATGTGGTCATAATTGCTTAACACACAGCCTCTGAGATAAGCCTGTTCTGCTCTGCCAAGCTACCAAGGGGGTGAGCAGGGGTTATCGAAGGGTGTGATCCCCTTGCCCTGACTAGAAAAGGAGTGTCCCTATTTGTCAGAAGTGTATACCTCTGCCAACTAGAGACAGCCGGTTCTAACACAAACGATGAAAGCCCCACCTTGTTTCTGGATCATTCAGACTGAAGCTGGCGTCAGCATGAGAGCACCACCATCTCGTGGCTCCGTCGTGGTCATTCCGCGAGCAATCATGGCAGCCGCTCCCCACCGGAAGCCTGCGGGAGTCGGGGGCCCCAAGACTTTTGTAGAATCTTCACGGCTGAGGGGACGCTTTTAGAGAATGGAGCCCAAGCCCTAGCAGGCAAGCGTCCGAGTTCCAAGATGTCCCAGGGCCATTTCAGTGGACCATGCCCAAAACCGAAGAGCCGTCCGCCATTTTAAGAGTCATGTGGCAGGCGCCTATCGCTGCACTGCAAGAGTGGGAGCAACTCAACAACATGGTGAGCGAGACGCTGTAGCCGCAAGAGCAGGCGCAACTCAGCTGGATGGCTGCCACCTGGGGAGGCCCGTTCACGCCGCCTCCCCCACGCCCCCCCCCCCCGGGCCGCCGTACGCAAATTTTCGGAGCAGCATTGTAGGATACCAAAACCAGTGCGGCAGTTTACTGGACATCACCTGGGTGCCATCAACATCTCAGCGCGTTCTGCTGCCTTGGGACTATTCGCACAACAGACCGCTACTGACGAGGCCTCCCCCCGCCCCACCCGGGACGCCCCACGCCAATTTTCGGAGCAGCATTGTAGGATCCCAAAACCAGTGCGGCACCCAGGCGACATCACCTGGGTGCCGTCCAGAACTCTGCACGTTGTGCTGCCTTGGGACTATTCGCACAAAAGACAGCTTCTGACCATTGTTGCTTTTTTGGGTGAAAAATGTTTAAATGTTTTTACAGTTTTTGTTCCGTTCATTACAGTTAAATGTTAATAAAGTTTTAAAATCTAACTTTGTTGGAGTGCTATATATGTTTAAAAAATCCAGTGAATGGGGCCTTGAATCGGGTTATTGTCATGTGTGGGCTTTGCAAGTGTACTGCAACAAGATCGGACATTTCAAACTCAAATGCACGTTCTTTTTCTTACCTTTCCGAAGCATGGAGCGCAATAGCAGGCAGAGAAAGGGTGATGCACGTGTTGAACACTGCCTGGCCTGGCAAGTTGCTGGCAGTGCCCCCCCCGCCCGCTCCTGAAAGAGGGCACACACACACCGCCGCCCCGAGTACTTCACAAATCTTTAAAAGACCATGCGCTTGTTCATGAGGCTTAAATGGTTTATCACCCCTTCTAGAACCCCTGCATCGACCCTCTGACGTTTCCTGGAAGAATTAGCACGTAACACAATACCAAGCCCTGTCAGCTGAAACCCCCGAGAAATCATGGGGCATATTATCAAGGGGGTTTATTTCCGCTTTTTGGGCTTTAAAAGCCAAAAAAAAAGAGATAAAATTATTTCCCTATTACCAAGCTGTCGCTAACACCAGTTAGTGACAGCTAAAAGGAGATAGCGACCATCTTGGGCCCCGCTTTGCATATCAGTGATATTTATCACTAATGACATGCAAAGTGGGCGTGCTAAGATTTTAGCGACTGGAAACAGTCCCTAACCATCGCTATCTCCTATTACCAACTTTTGGAGATATTCGCGCTAAGCGCGAATATCTCCAAAACCTAACACCTGCCCTAAGCAGTTTTAGCCATGTTATCCAATGGGAAGTGGATAACATGGCTAAGAGCATTTGCTGGATAATGCATGAATATCGCTGACTTTTCAACGATATTCATGCATTGCAGCCGTTTTTTATCACATTTGCGATAAACCTTGCTAATAGCAAGGTTTATGTGCGATAAAATTCGCCGATGTGCGGCGATAATTTTTGTCTCTAAACAAGTTAGAGACAAAAATTATCGCTAGTTGTTGGTAATATGCCCCTGGGTTTTTGCTTGCAGGAATCGGGAGGCGGGAGACTAGCACTGAAATCAGTAGTCTCACGCCTGAATCGGGAGGGTTGGCATGTCTGGATACTCTACAGCTGGGGCCATAAACTACATCCGCAGGGCTAGGTGATAGCCTAGGTCCGGGCTGGACAATCGGACACAGAGGAAGAGGAGTGTCAGAGGGTGCGGTAGTGAATAGGGTGAAAGGGAGGTGTCGGGCGGGCACAGGGTGTGATTCTCAGAGAAGAGCAGCGCAGATGGGGGGAAGTATATGGCCCATGCATGAGAGAAAGAGCGGGGGTGACCAGTGCGTGGGGGAGATGCTTGCGAGGGTGGGGAGCCATGCTGAGGATCGGCGGCGTGCAGAGAGTGGCCCTGGTCAAGGCATCTAAAATGGCTGCCGTGCACGACAAAATTGTGGCATTGGACAAAAACGCAAGATGGCGCAGACAATGTTTATCAATAAGGATTCATTTATAACAAAATATTTACTCGCAGTGACAAAATGGTGGTCAACACTTCCTGATTTCCATCGAATCGAACATTAACAAACGTCACGCAGAAAAAAAAAAAAAAAAAGCTCACGCACGGAACAGTTTTTAGCCATGTTATCCAATGGAAGGTGGATAACATGGCTAAGAGCATTTGCTGGATAATGCATGAATATCGCTGACTTTTCAGCGATATTCATGCATTGTGGCCGATGTGCGGCAATAATTTTTGTCTCTAAACAATTAAAACGAAGCACAAAATGGCGAATTCCCGTTTCGCTACCAGTTTGCGGCCCAGTTTGCGGCCCGTGAAGCGCTTCTACCGTGAAAAATCATTTTTTTTTATTTTCCCCACGGGACCCTTTAATAACCCCAACAACATTCCTAGGGGGTCAAGAGGGGTATACCTTGCCCCCTTTCATTAAATTCCCCCTTCGTTTTTCACCTCTTCTTCTCTCTCGATCCTAGCGAGAGATAAGATGGCGGCCGCTCCGGACTGTTTAGAATGTTGACAGACACCGGAGAGCCAATCAGCTTTCTGCGCGCAAAGTTCCGTTACGCGACAAGTAAGCGGACCGGATCGCTGCCCGGAGCGCTGTTACAGATATATATCTTGTTTTGAATGTTAATTTCTCAAAAACTACTGGAGCACATATATTGAGACCTAGCAAAGGCACATCGGGCTAACAGTCCCTACAATTTTGCCAAGTTTCGTGCAAATCCATTCAGCCGTTCGAGCTAAAAGTGAGTCCAACCCCCCAATGGAAAAATGAATGGGAAAAACGCGTTTTGGGACCTCACTTTTTTCTCGGCCCCCCCTTGACAAAACCCCACCAAATTTTCAGGGGCTGCTCAGAAACAAAATGTGCCATTTTCCTGAAAATTTCAGCCGATTCCGTCCACAAACGCCAAAGTTATTAGACATAGAATTTTCAAAAATCCCATAGGGAAAAAATCCTAACTATATATACCTACTGGCGATAGCCAGTAGGTAATATATATATATATATATATATATATATATATATATATATATATATATATATATATATATATATATATATATATATATATATATATATATATATATATATCTCCAAGACTCTCCAAGATGGTGCTCACGCTTTTCTCCCCTGTCCATAGGTATGTCCTATGTTTATTTTCATGACCCCCTTTTGTTCATGACCCTGATGTTTAAAATGAAGACGCCTCTGCCGGTTCGGTAAACTTCAAGAAAGGTTTCGACCGAAACGCGTCAGTTTGCTGTGGTAATTAAAACTGTGAGAACGTACCCCCGTGAGTGCTTACTTCTGTCTGCGGGAGAATTTCGCGTTGGGAGGTGGAGCGGCACTGGATTTGCGAGTGCACCCTCGCAACGGGAGCACCCGCCTGGGAGTGCGGCGCTTTGGTGTTTCTAGAGCTGCAATACATATATATATATATATATATATATATATATATATATATATATATATATATATATATATATATACATATATATATATATATATATATATATTTTTTTTTTTATCTGTAGTTATAGTTAGGGTGACCAGAGATAGGGGATTTATTTTCTTCCCTCAATATCTTTGCATGCCATTTGACAAATGTTCAGAAAAGTTTGCAGACCTGCAATCCCTGTTTGATTGTTGGAGTCCTGAAAGTTTTGCATTGTTCCGTGAAAGGGGTGCCAAGGATAAAGGGGGCCCAAAAACAGGCTTCAAATCCTTTGCATTTTTCCATAGATGTTTGTATTTCTCATTGCCTGAAATCCATTAACTGAATTTTAAGGACATTTGGCTGCATTGCGTGTTAGGTAGTGTAGATGCCTAATTTCAGTACTGCAAGCAATAGAATTTGTTAAATATTATGTTCTAAGGTTTTTGTTCTTAGCTATATGTGTGGCCACAGTAATACTATGTTACAACCTCAGTACATAATAATGACAAGGGATAATCTGATTGGTTAATGAGGACTTTTAAGAAACATTATGGCAGCCCTGTTGATGTACACAGCAATTTGTATATGGTTTATAATACATAGTGAAATATTGTGGTAAAAAAAGCTTTATGACTGAAGTTGCAATGAGACTGAATTAAGTGAAGTTTCGATAGTTACCTTATGTAAAGTTATGAGTCTGGAGATGTATTTATGTTTTTATTAATCTACTGAGTACTACAATATGGCTGTATGAAACTCTAGAGAGTACTACAGTACTAAAAAAGTTTAAAAAAATGAAGAACCCATATTTATTGACAAGAACCTTTATTATGACTGAATCTTGGAAATGTACATATGCTGTAGTAGGAGTTTGCACATATTGTCAATGAATATGTTGTTGCCAGTTGTGGTGAAAGGGACATCATCAGCATGATAAAGGTAAGTAGGTAAGTATCTGAAAACGGAATGTGGAAGTGAAACATGGCCGGCATATTGTGATCTTTTAGGAATGCAGACACTGTTTTGTTGATTCCTCTTCTTTTGGGATACTCTCTTGCCCCCAAAAAATATAGTTGAGTCCAATTACCCACACACAAAACATTTCCATTTACCACAACATAATACTTTCAAGAAGCAGGTACAGAATAGAGTGAAGTGAAACTTTTAAATAATACCCTACACCACTTCCAAATAAACTTGTTTGTCACATATAATGCTTGTGAAAGAGCCATGCTCATTGGTAAGTATGGGCTGAAAATCCGTTCCGCGGAATTTGCAAATTTTTGACAATTTCGCGGTCCACGAATCATGCAAAATTGTCAAAGAATTGACAATTTGTGAGTTGGCGGATTTCTTTTGCTTGGTCGCGCTTCAAAAATACAATCTCGCGCGCGCACGGCGTTGACTTACCGTGACTCTGAGTTCGCCGAGTTGTTTTCCTCCTGGTTTGTGTGCGCTGCGCAATTTTTGATCTTGCTGCGTGATAGCGCGAGACTTTTTGACCCCGAGTACGTCATTGCGTGATCATAAAAGACTTTTTGACTGTGAGTATGTCATTGCGTCCCGCCATCTTGCACTGGGAGACTTTCAGAACGCGAACACGTCATAAGGGCCAGTGATCACGTAGATGTGCCACGCAGCTTACATCCGGCGGGAGATTTGAACAGCTTGCTTTCCCGAAATAGCAAAAATTGCAATTCTGCACAAGAAATCTATCGCTGGCAGCATAAACCTTCTGAAATTAATTATTTGGATCAGAGTAACTCCTCCGATTGACATTTGGCTGCATTTTTTTGCGCAAGGAGTCCATTTTGAGGGGGGTGGGAAGGAGGAAGTGCCCCACAGTCTCCAACTTCCTGTTCCTGTCCAGCAGGCTCCTCCCAGTGCTTTGTCCATGTTCTGGTCACTTTTCATTTGAATCTGAAAGGATTACTGTTTGTGGCTGCTGCTGGATATTTGTATTTGAGGAATTTTTTGGGGGATCACTTTTGGATTTGAGATTATTCAAGTGAGTTGGTGTTGTTTGTTTGGGGCATTGCAGTTGCTGCAATTACAATTTATACACTTTTTTACAACTTTAAAAAAGATATATTGTGGGTACCCACAGTATGCAGTAGGCCCAGGGTTAGTCATGGGTGCATGATAAACTGTTTCTGTGAGTTTTGTTGAACTTAAATATCATTTATGGCAGGTTATTGAGTAGCTCCCTGTTATATGTGGATTTTTTTTTTAATTTTGAGGTGCGTGTTAAAGCCACACTAGCCAGTAGGCCCAGGGGTACTCAGTGGTGCATGGGCCATGTCTTTCAATGGGGTCTCTTGAATGTTATCATCATTTAGATGGATGCCATTGGATTGGGGTGATTTCTTGTGTGTATTTTGATTTTTTGGGAGTTGTTGGGGCCTGGTCCAGGGCATGGCCATGTGGGTGGGGGCCATTTTGAGGCCTGGTCCAGGGCCTGGCCATGTGGGTGGGAATATTGAGTCCAGGCAGTTTTTTCCATAGACCGGCAAGCTTGCGCGGCCACTAAGCCTAGGGTTATGATGAATGGGTGCACGAAACAACTCTCTCTGTGTAGTCTCCCTTATTAATTTAAACATCCATTTTTGATTAGAATTGGAATTTTCATTTTGGGTCATTCTGTGTTTTTGGGTGTGTTGTGCTAATAATAAGAATAAATGCCTAGTTGCAATAGGATTAATTGAATCACGACATATACAACATTTATTTAACTGATGTTCCTCTAGCTTCCTTTGCTTTTAAGTGCACAAAGACTGAGTACCAGGAATCATCCTCATAATCATCACTTGTTGTAGTGCCAGGAAGAAGTCCTGCTGCGGTGTGTGCAAAACGTCATGTGACGTCACGTGTGGCCACAGACAACTGTGCAACAGAAAATCTCTAAAAAAAAAGTTCCCCTATTCGAGAAAAAGAATGACAATTTGATGCCTGTATCTCTTCCTTCTCCAGCAGGGGGAGGCCTAATTTTAATCCCCTCTACAATGGGAGTTAAAGACATCCCCTCACTGGTGGCATTGGGGTCACAAGAAAGTAATCTTTTGGTAGATGGAGCGTCAACTGATGTGGAGCCATTGGTATCTTCTCTCTCTGAAGTACAGAGTCCGATTCTAGGAATGGAGACGGAGACCACCGGTGAATTCAATATTTCAGTTAAAGACATGCTCAACATGATATTGGGCGAGGTGAGGGAAATGAAAAACTCGCAACAGTCTGAGCTGGCCCTTATTAATCAAAGGCTGGATAAAATTGAAGAAGTGATATCTTCCTTTCCTGCACGATTACAGGAAGCTGAGACAAGGATTTCAAATCTGGAGGATCATGTGTCTGATGTTAAAAAAGAGGTGTCATCTCTTTCTAAGACCTCTAAGTCTCTAGAAATAAAGCTAGACAAAATGGAAAATTAAAATAGGAGGTCGAACCTTAGAATCGCGGGAGTCCCCGAGAAAATTGAAGGCTCTGATATAATACAGTGGCTTACCTCCTTCTTCCTCCATGAGGTTATTCCAGAATTTAAAGGGGATTTGACGATCACACGAGCACATCGTGTTCCTGCTCAACCATTTCTAAATTCCTCTCTACCCAGGACTATCCTTGTTAATTTTGCAGATATCCGAGTGAAAGAAACTATCCTGTCTAAGGCCTTCAAGCAGAGGCAATTTTCAGCTAACCCCTCTACTAAATGCCGGATCTTCTCGGATATGTCCGCTGCAGCAGCTTGAAGGAGGAAGGAATTCGTAAAAATGCTACAATTGTTCAAGGACAGGGGAGCGCAAGCTAAGATTGCTCAGCAATCAAAACTGAAAGTTCTGGTTAAGGGCAAATTTCATTTATTTTCGGATATTGACGAAGCACAGGGGCTGTTAACCATGATCTCTAAGGACAAATGAATCTGGGCTGTGAGACTGCCCTTTGAACTTTGGTATAGAAGTTTCTTTGTGAATTTATGAATTTGGGTTTTCTTCGAAAGTTTATCGGCAGGCAGAGGAGATTACTTATCTCGCTGAATACTTTAAAAAATGCTTTTTTTGCTGTGCGAGGGGGGAGGAGGATGGGGACTGGACACCGAGAAAGGTTAAGGGGTGCTAATTCAAGGCACCTCATGGTTCGGGGAGGGACTGAATGGCGGGTGTGGGGGAAGAGCCATAAGGATGGGGGGACTAGAGGGAGAGGGTGGGGAGGGGGAGGGTGGTATGGGGCAAGAAATCAAAAAAAAGAAGTCTTGGATGATTTTATATATCTACTTGTACACAGCCGGAAGTCTAAGAATGTCGTTAATTCTGAAGTGTGGTACTCCTGGCAATGTTGGGCTTAATAATGGTCTGTTATCAGATTTGGGGATTAGTTATGTAGTGATTTTCCTTTGTTTAGATTTTCGAGTATGGGGGTGAAAATTATTTCCTTTAACGTAAATGGTCTAAATAATAGGAAAAAAATGAGAGCAATAGAATTATGGGCTAAAATGCAACAGCCGGATGTGATTCTGTTACAGGAAACCCACATACCCAGGTCAAAAAATGAGGAATTTTCTATGTTTAAAAGTTGGGCATCTTGTAGAGTATTATCTGCATGTTCTGAGTCACAGAAGGGAGTTGCACTATTTTTGAGTAAAAAACTAGAAGCCCAAGTGGGTCAGGTGGAGCATGATGGGATGGGCCGATGGTGTTGGGCCACCTGTGTTATTCCTAATAGAAACAATCCTGTGACGTTTGTTAGTTTTTACGCTCCAACGGAGGACAGACCAAAGGTATATGAGGAGCTTTTTCATTCCTTGTTAATGGTCAGGGGGGAAATTATCATAGGCGAGGATTTTAATATTATGATGAATAAAATGCTGGATTCATCCAGCAAGTCGATGGTTCAATATAAGCCTAAATCCCTTAGATCGTTGAGGAATAATATGGCGCTTTTTAATTTATGGGACCCCTGGCGTAATCAAAACCCGTATAAAAGGGAATATACCTGTTGGTCCGGCAGGTACAAATCTTCCTCTCGAATTGATTTCTTTATAATTTCACGTCAAATTATTTTCTCCAAACAGATGATTCTCTATAACGGATTCTCAGATCACGCTATGATTATTATGGAAGTAGGATCAGTAGATAGGGTAAGAACCCCGAAGCGTTAGGTCTTCAATAAGAAATATCTGACTGATGAGACCTGGGTGGAGGGTATCAAAACCGAAATTTCAGATTTTCTCGCACGGAATGTGGGTACAGCCCCCCTCAACTATGTTTGGGACTCTCTGAAGGCATATATCCGAGGGCTAGTCATTGGGAGAGATGCAGTCGATTCTCTGGCCGCCAAGAACAGGAATAAAGCGCTTCAACAGAAAATACAGGATCTGACTATACGTATGCATTATAACTTAGATAGATCGCTATATGACCAACTAATTGCTGCCAAAAGAGAGTTCTCTCAGGAGCTCCATACTCAGAGTGAGGAGATTTTTCGTAAGAGCTCTCAAAAAATCTATGAAGAAAGTAATTTTACTGGCAAACTCTTGGCGTGGCAGGCCAGAGAACAAGCCTCGTCGAATTTAATACATTCTTTGTACTCTCCTGAGACTTTTAGAAACACTTCGGATCCAATTGAAATTGGCGATATTATGGTCACACATTATAAGAAAATTTATGATACCCAAGCATCCATAGACCATCAAAATTTATTGATGTACTTGGAAAAACAATCTCTTCCCACTCTTTCTTCATTTGACCAAACGAGTATGGTGATCCCCTTCTCGCGAGAGGAAGTAGAGAAAGTAGTTCATCAGCTCCCACTTGGGAAAGCTGCTGGCAATGATGGGTTCCCCTCAGAATTTTTTTAAGTTTTTTTCAACACCTTTGCAGATTTTTTTATACAACTATTAAATTTTATGTTGATGGGCGGACATGTTCCGGATTCATTTCGGGAAGGAACAGTGGTAAGCTTTCTTAAAAAGGGCAAACCCCCGACAGACCCGAACTCTTATAGACCCATCACGTTATTGAACACAGATTATAAAATTACCACTAAACTATTATCCACTTGTTTTAATTCTTTTGCCGCAGATTTGATTCATGGAGATCAAAATGGTTTTGTTGCCAGAAGGCAGCTGTTGACCAATACTCATTTTCTAACGGAGGCTCTTGATTTCTTTGAAGCACGAAAGATCCCAGCATTCATTTTATTATTTGATGCTGAAAAAGCCTTTGATTTGGTGGTATGGGAGACACTTTTTGTTATTTTACAGCACTTCGGCATTCCAGATGTAATAATAGATCTAATACGGAATCTTTATTCTGGGGCTAGGGCCAATATCATTATCAATACAGAATCAGTGGGACTTGTTTTGGTGAAACGTGGCACTAGACAAGGCTGCCCACTGTCCCCGATATTATTTGCTTTTTTCATAGAGCCGTTAGCTACTGCAATTAGGAAAGCTCCACTGTTTCTTCCCCCTATTAACTTAATGCCTAAAATCAAACTTTACGCAGACGACATAATCCTGCTAATTAGGCCAGAAATACAATGTCAAGCTCAGGCCCTACAAATTTTCTAAGAGTTTGAGGTTCTGGGGGGATATAGGGTAAATAAAAAAAAAACTGAAATTATAGTGTGCGGGGGCATTAAGCCTGTAATTCAACCCGACCTAAAGTCTTGCATTAATAATAAACCAAAAAGATACTTGGGGATATGGTTTTCATCTTCAGTTGCTGATCTTTATAGTTTGAATTTTGTACCAATGCTGCAGAAAGTCCGAGCAATGTTTGAAAGATGGAATTCCCTACCATTAACTATTATGGGACGTGTTGCTCTAATTAAGATGTCGGTTCTTCCGCTGTTCAACTTTCTATTTTCAACTATTTCTGGCTCATTTTTCTCTAAGGCTGAATCTTTGTTTTCTTCCTTTATATGGGCTAAAAAGACACCACGCATTGCATTTTTCTGCATTGAGAGGGGCCAATTGGCGCAGAATGCTGTTTTTCAGTAAATGGCTTCTGTATTTTACCCCGGTCAAAATTCATAAGATGTATCCTGAATGCTCTTCGAATTGTTATAGGTGTTTACAGCATGACTCTGCTAATTGGACGCATATGGTTGCTAAATGTCCTAAATTGTTCCTTTCTGGGAAAATATATTTACGTTTCTGCAAAACCAGTGCGATATCCCAATTTCTGTTAACTATAAAATGATTTTTTTTTTGGGGGGCGCTAGAGGGCGCACTAGCTAATGGCCGCACCTCAGTGAGGCTCTGGCTGCCTGGCCAGAAACATCCTGCATATATCCTGATAACCTGTGGGTGGGCGCCCAGGATTCGCAGCGCTGGTGAACCTACCTACTCCACTGGTCCTGTCCGATTTTGGGAGAAATCCGAGGTCGGATGCCTGAAATACGCGGCTGTTGGCCTTGACCAGAGAGCGCTGCTGTGGAGAGCTGCCGCGGC
Source organism: Lissotriton vulgaris (assembly GCF_964263255.1). NCBI lineage: Eukaryota > Metazoa > Chordata > Amphibia > Caudata > Salamandridae > Lissotriton > Lissotriton vulgaris. Next base: position 24,922 of record NW_028243604.1, on the reverse strand, counting down.
ATCTGGACGCTGGACCACGCAAGGCCGCGGCTTCCCACGAGGTGGCTAGGCCTCGGAGCTGCGGGGCTCGGATCGATTGAGGAGAAACCTGCTGGAGACCTATCGGGTGGCGGCGGAGGTGAGTCTCTCCCCCTCTGGGGCCACGGCGGTGCGCTGGGATATTGTGCACTACGCCGGTGGGCCGCCGAGGTACCGAGAGATCAGCGCGGCGCCCACCTGGGCCTGCCGAGGGGGTCGGACGTAACCCCGGCCCGGCGCCTCGTAACCCCGCAGCTGCCCCGGACTCCTGCCGCGACCCTGTTACATCTGGGAGTGGAGAACTACGGAGCTACTGGGGCCTCCCGGACATAGGAACTGGCCGGCTTGCGGCTCCTGTTTCCCGCATTTGGCGCGCTGACCTTCCCCCACGCCCAGCGGCCTACCACCACCCCCCGCTGCCATTCCCTGGGCTCTGACCTACGTGGCTTGTCACAGCGCCTCACCGCCTTGCCCGCAGCTGATTCACTGGGGCGGGGGCTCTGGGGAGTGTGAGATCAACTGGGATACTGCTGGCCTGCATCCTCGAGGAGGAGATACCGCCTCAGACGAGACCGCTGCACGGGGGGCCATCAGAACGTGCAGACTTCTCTGGGCACAGTGGACACGGACACTAGCACCACGCGCCGTACCCAGTGGGTGCTCACAGCAGAGGCGCGATGGGCAAGAATGACAATAAACAGCCCAAGCTCTCTTTCGAACCTGCGGCCGCCAAAAAACCATTGCGCAGCATGGCGGGGTCCAGTGGTGCCCCGGGACCGTCAGGCACTGGCCTCCCCTCTACCCCCTTGGCCCCAGAGCTGAGACTGATGATGGAGGAGATGCGGCAGGGCTTCGCCACGATAGTGGACAAGGTTGACCGCTTATCATCAAGAATGGATGGGGTTGCGCAGAAACTAGAGGTCCATGAGGAGCGCTTGACGGAAGCGGAACGGCGCATATCTACATCAGAGGACACTGCCACTACCCACGATGCGCGCCTCACTAGAATGGACAATATCCTGAGAGTGATAGCGGCGAAGAACGAGGAGTTGGAGGCGAGGAGCAGACGCAATAACATCCGCGTCACGGGGGTTCCGGAGTCCACCAACACTGGGCGCATGGAGGACTATGTAGAGCGCATCCTCATCACGGCGGTGGGCAAGGAGGCCTTCTCCAGTCAATTTATTGTCGAGCGGGCGCATCGCTCCTTGGGTCCGATTCCCAAGCCAGGGGCGCAGCCGAGGCCCATCATCGCCCGGCTGCTCAACTACCGTGACCGGGACACGGCACTACGCGCCGCCCGTATGAACCGGAACCTGACTTGCGACGGTGTGCAGTTCTCCTTGTACCCGGACTTTACGCCCATGGTGCAGGACCAACGGAGGAAATTCTTAGACGTGAAAAAGAAGCTGAGGGACATGCAAGTGGACTACGCGCTCCTGTACCCGGTGCGTCTCAGGGTGACCCATCAGGGCAAACAACATTTTTTCACCACCCCGCAGCAGGCTGAGGACTATGTTCGGAAGCTTCGCAATGCCAGGAGGAACAGGCGGAATGAGGGAGAGGACGAGGCAGACGTGAACCCTGCCGAGCACGAAGAATCTTGACTGTGCCCTCGTGAACATTTGCTTATTGACTCCATATGATGGGACAGCGGCTGGACTTGGATTTTTGTTGCCTGCTACCGTCGGGGAGACCCGGCCCTATCTGCAGAGACATTGATGACTGATTTCCTGCATTGTGGACTACTGTTGAGCACCATCTGCATTCGTATACTTTGCCCCCATGCTGGAGTTGATCTTGGCCGGGGCAATCAGATGGCGGTGCAGGACCTGGAATAAGCAGCGGTTGCTCCTTGGACAGTCCTCCTGAACTCTTTGGTAACTTCTCTTATATAGGGGGTGGTGATGAGAGACGCTGACTCGAAGTATGGGTGTTAGCCTGCAGGGATGATACATGCCAGGCACCGCCCCACCTTCTCTGTCGTCTCCGTATGGCGCATGAGGGTCGAGAGGAGAGTGGTGGGGTGTTCGGGTTCATTCCTCTAGTGTCACTAGGAGGGGATTCCCCACATGGTTTTTCTACTGTTCTTGATTGTTGGGCTCGGGGTGGGGGGGGGGATATGGTACTGGCAAGATTGGGTTGCTTCAGTGGGTGGGGGGTGGAGCGGGTAAGCGGGGGTTGGAAGGTTGTGAATGGAGGGAGGGGAGGGGTTTGGCTGCTGGGTTGCGAGTTGTTGACAGTGGAAATGTTGTTGCGGTTGGCGCTCATGGCATGTGTGCAGGTACTGGGGTTTGGGTATATGACAGCATGACTGGTTGTATGGAGGGAATGTTCTGGACAGCGGACAGATTGGCACTTGGTACATTCCGACTGAGGGCTGGAGCATTGACCAAAGGCTTCTCTCAGGGATGCGGAGACAAACATGGGTGATGATGCTTTGAATACTGTCTCAATAATGACCTGGAATGTCCGCGGCCTTAATAACCCCCGAAAATGCAGGAATGTGATTGCATATTTAGATAGGCACCATGTAAAGATAGCGATGCTCCAAGAAACCCACCTTAGCCCAAATAGTGTACCCAAGTTTGCGAGCAGATGGGCAAGTGTGAGAGAGTTTTCTTCCTATTCCACGTACTCTAGAGGGACTGTTATTTTAATCAATAGTCAGCTTCCGTTTCAAAAGTTGGGAGTGCGGGCGGATAAGGAAGGGAGGTATGTCATCCTTTGGGGGCGGTTGGGCACTGATGTAATAATGCTTGTGAATTGTTACACGCCTAATGTTGACACACCTGATTTCTTTTTGTCGCTGTGGGGTCATGTGTTGGAAACTGAAGTCATGCACATTGTCTGGGGGGGAGACTTCAATTTATCGTTAAATCCTATGGCGGATAGATCGGACGGTAGTGTACAATACAACACGAACGCCAGGGACACACTCCAGGGCATAATAACAGAGGCTGCACTAGTGGATAGCTGGAGGCACACACACCCAGCGGTTAGGGAAGGTACCCATTTCACAGCACACGCACGCTCATGGGCACGGATCGACTACTGCTTTATCTCACGAGGCCTAGCTGGGGGGGTTGTTCGGGTGACCCACCTGCCTCGCACCTTCTCGGACCATTGTCCTGTACTGTCAGTCTTGGAAATGCCGGGGTATGCTAGGGTGAGGCCGCCATGGTTGCTCTTTCCTTCGGCCTTGCTGGACCCTGTCTTTAGACATGAACTGGGCGAGGAGATTGAAGCTTTCTTCCCTAGGAACAAGGGATCAGTCGACAAGGTCGAGACAATCTGGGAAGCCTTTAAGGTGACAGTGAGGGGGATCACGATCTCTAAGAGCTGCGGAATACTGAGGGACATAGTGCGCACGTTAACTAATCTTGAAGCGGAGCTTAAGGCATTGGAGGCGGAGATGGTCGGAAATCCCTGCCCTGACCTAGCGGGGAAATTCAGGACTAAATTGTCGGCTTATGAGGAAGAAGCAGCCAGGGAAATGAAATTCCGGGGCAAATACTGGACGGCTAGGCGCTACTGTGAGGGGGACCGTGCGGGAAAGGTGTTGGCGGCGCTCACGAGGCACCAGCGCTTCGCTACCCATATCCTGGAAGTCTCTGATGGGGAGGGTGGGACTCACCAGGATTCTACTGGAATTCAAAGTACATTCCTACAACACTATAAGCGGCTATACTCCACGCAGCAGGTAGGCGAGGTGGAGTTTGGTAATTTCCTGGACGACATCGCACTCTGCTGGCTAAGCGATAGTGACAGGGCGTTCTTGGGATGCCCATTCGAACTGGACGAGATCAGAGAGGCAATCATGTCCCTTGGCAATGGCAAAGCGGCAGGGCTGGACGGTCTACCCGCCGAATTCTATAAGTGCTATATCGACATCATGGCACCGGTATTGAACGAAGTCTTTGAGGACTCGCTTGAGGTCGGGATACTGCCGGGCTCCATGAGGGAGGTAGCAATCACATCTCTTTTGAAGCCGGGGAAGGATCCGAAGGACACTGATGCCTACCGACCCCTGTCGCTGCTAAACTGCGACGCGAAGATCCTCGCAAAAGTGCTAGCGACTAGGCTGTCCCTACTTATGAATACTCTGGTGCTGCCGGACCAATCTGGCTTTGTCCCGGGGAGAGCAACTTCCCATAACTTACGTACGCTGTTCTCCCTAATACCCACCATCTCGCCCGACCTGCCGATCGCTTCTGTGTTTCTGGACGCCACCAAGGCGTTTGAATCGGTGGAGTGGGGTTATCTACTGGCTATTCTGGGCCGAATGGGATTCCCCCGAATCTTTATAGCCTGGGTGAAACTGCTCTACATCTCACCGGTTGCTAGGGTCATCGTCAATGGGGTGCTTTCGTCACAGATGCCGATCACGAGAGGGACTAGGCAGGGTTGCCCCCTGTCACCCCTGCCTTTTTCCTTAGCGATAGAGCCGCTGGCTTGTAGAATCCGTCAGCTGCACAAAGCTAGTGCCTTTAACTGTCATTTGCGTCAGATTAGTATTTCTCTCTATGCAGATGACGTCACTCTGTATGTGCGTCACCCACAAGATCACCTTAACCCGCTCCTGAGGGAATTCGTGGCGTTCGGTGGCATATCCGGGGTGCACATTAACTGGAAGAAATCGCAATTCTTCCCCCTCATGGCATCCGTTGCCCGTTTTCCGTTGGATTACCCCCTGGCATGGTGCAGCTCTGACTTAAGGTACTTGGGCATAGAAGTATCGCTCAATAAAGACGACACTATCCGATCAAATTATGGGGTGGCTATCTCGCAATTGGCTGATAACCTATCCCGCTGGCGGGCCCTGCCGCTCTCGATGGCAGGAAGAGCCTCCCTGATCAAGATGGTCGTCCTCCCACGGTTCTTGTATCTTTTCCAAAACATTCCCTACTACCTGGGGGCCTATTTTTTCAAACGGCTTCGATCTGAGCTGCTTCGCCTTTTCTTGGGTGGTAAGCAACCACGCCTTAGCTGGAGGGTCTTGATGCAGCCATATGATAGGGGAGGATTTGATGTGCCCGACATGGAAATATACTACCTTAGCGCTCAGGCTCAGCATTCTTATCTCTGGGTTAACCCCGCTCCCTTTATGCCACAGGTCGCTGCTGAGGACTGGATCGTACACCCGCTCCCGCTTAAGGGCATGCTGATGGGACTGATTGGGGATGTTGAAACGCCTGCCATTACAGTTACCTGTACTATTGATGCTTGGCGAAGAGTAACTAAACTGCTGAACGCTCCCATGCTTTATTCCCCAGCAATGCCCCTAGCATACCACCCGAAACTTTCACTCCTAACGGAAAACGGATTTCGGTCCATGTGCACTCGCGTACACCTTAACACATGGGGTGACTTATTCCATGATGGAATGTTCCGTACCAAAGAACCGATATTCCGGACTACACCCCCGACGCCCATGGAGGTGTTTTACTATATTAGACTCCGGCAGGGTATGCAAGACATTCTCCCCAGCTTCCCGGAGGAACCGGGGACGGTATTGCCATTGCATGTCATGCTCGTGTCGGATGGCAAGCACTTGGTGTCCAAACTGTATGCCACCATGCGTGAGCAGCGCCCAATGGTTTTGCCGAAAGCTCGGACTAACTGGGACTCTGAACTACATACTGCACTCACGGACGAGCAGTGGAATTATTGCTGCTCGGTCACGGCTAGAGTCTCCTCCAGCTGTCAGTTGAAAATTATTCACTATAAGTTTGTGCAACGATACTATTATACCCCAGTCAGGAAACTGCGGTTTCACCTCTCGGAGGATAATAGGTGCGCTAGATGCCGGGCGGTTGGCGCGGATTTCCTCCATCTGGCCTGGGAATGTGGAGCCATACAAATGTACTGGGAGCAGGTACATGCTGCGCTCCAAATAATGATCGCTGGCCCTCTACCCATGGATCCGATAGTGATGCTGCTGGGGTATATCAAAAACGTGCCCAAGTCAGATCGCAAATTTGTCGACATCGCGCTGCTACTTGCTAAGCGGAGAATAGCTTGCAGATGGGGAAGAGGGAGAGCACCAAAATTGAAGGAATGGCTTGACGACCTCACATACTGCCAGGACCAACATGGCGTTTATGCAGAACTGTTACCCGCCCGGTGCACACCTAGTGATTTTTTGTCCCCCCTACAGGTGTACTGGTTAACTCAGGTGGCGCATAGCGACTCCTCTGGAGATGACGAACCGATCCCGGGCCCGTGAGTGTATAGCTGCTTTACATTGCATTCAACATTCTACATCACACATGATGGGAGGTAATTTGCACCGCCTGGCATAAGGAGGGAGGACATGACTGTCGTAAAAACAAAATAATGTTGCTGAAGAAACTGGGAATTCCTGAGGGCCATGTGATTCTGCTTAAGGGAGGGACCTCTCTAACTCTTCCATCGCTTGGGAGGGTGATGGCGGACGTACACACTGGGAATCACGCTTACACTACACTACAGATGACACCTCGGAAGGGAGGCACTATGCACTGCTTCACACTATACTGCACCCCGATTGTCCCTGCGTTGGATATTAGCTGAGCTCCTACGCGAAGACGCATACACTTGGCGCACGTATGATACACTGCTACACATACTGACGCGGCCAGCTGACTGGACAGTGCGGAGACAGTCTCGGGTCGGTGGGCTCTGGCGATGCCGCCCCTATATGCCTGCCATCCCATCTGAATACGGAGGGGAGGATTTTGCTCTCCTCATCACGCCCCGGACTGTGGAGGGGGGGAGGGATCCTGGTATACTGGCCTCCCACTGCTTTACATTGGAAAATATGTTTGTATTTTATTAACCCTTGTGCAGTTGATACCTCTCTACTGAATGTATCACGATAATTGCTATACTGGATTGCAGATGCTGTCACTGTCATGAATTTGTGCTGAACACAACTAATAAAAAGGTTTAAAAAAAAAACTATAAAATGATTTTGTATGGATTTGATCCTGAAACAATGCTAGAAGGGCATTTAGTTAAATTCATATATATCGCTATGGCTGTGGCAAGATCATTAATTCTTCAAAATTGGCGATCGCAATATTGCCCCAACATACACGAATGGCGTTATAAAATGCAAAAAGTTAGAAACAGCGAACAAGTGTATGCTCAAAGAGTGGGGTCGATTCGGAAGTTCGAGAAGAAGTGGGGTTCATTCTGTATTGATGTCAATTAAGCCTGAGGGCATATAGGGTTTTTTTTTTCCTTTCTACTTTGTGTTCCCCTATCTCCCTTCAGTATTTATCTTCATTGTTCAAATTTACTGTCATGGTGATATGTGTGCTTTCTAATTTTTGATGTTCTATGTACATTCAAGTTAATTAACGTTATGCTTTTCTGTGTCCAAGACTTCAATAAAAAATATTTAAAAAAAATAAATAAAGAGTAGCTCCCTGTTATATGTGGAAGTTTTTTTTAAATTTTGAGGTGCGTGTTAAAGCAACACTAGCCAGTAGGCCCAGGGGTACTCAGTGGTGCATGGGCCATGTCTTTCTGTGGGGTCTCTTGAATTTAAACATCATTTAGATGGATGCCATTGGATTGGGGTGATTTTTTGTGTGTATTTTGATTTTTTGGGAGTTGTTGGTGCCTGGTCCAGGGCATGGCCATGTGGGTGGGGGCCATTTTGAGGCCTGGTCCAGGGCCTGGCCATGTGGGTGGGAATATTGAGTCCAGGCAGTTTTTTCCATAGACCGGCAAGCTTGCGCGGCCACTAAGCCTAGGGTTATGATGAATGGGTGCACGAAACAACTCTCTCTGTGTAGTCTCCCTTATTAATTTAAACATCCATTTTTGATTAGAATTGGAATTTTCATTTTGGGTCATTCTGTGTTTTTGGGTGTGTTGTGCTAATAATAAGAATAAATGCCTCGTTGCAATAGGATTAATTGAATCACGACATATACAACATTTATTTAACTGATGTTCCTCTAGCTTCCTTTGCTTTTAAGTGCACAAAGACTGAGTACCAGGAATCATCCTCATAATCATCACTTGTTGTAGTGCCAGGAAGACGTCCTGCTGCGGTGTGTGCAAAGCGTCATGTGATGTCACGTGTGGCCACAGACAACTGTGCAACTCGTGCAACTTTGTCCTGCTGTTCTGACATCTGAAGAAGATGGGCCCAAAGAAAGGTTGCAGTAGCTCCTCTACCAAGAAAGTTGCCAGTGCCACTGCCAGTAAGAAGGAGAAGAAGAAGCAAATTGGTCTCAGTGCCACAGCGCCAAGTTAGACCCAACCCCATCAGTGCCGCAGAGGCAGCCACTTTAATTGTTCTTTCACCATCGACCAGTGATGTTGGCGTTGACTCATCACAAAGAAGCATCCAATCAATGCAGGGTTTAACTCAGCCGAGCAAGCCAGTCCTGATGATCCATTGTCTTCCATATCCCCAGCAAGGAAAAGGAGAGGTAGTACATCTTCTTCTTCAAGCCCCCTTCCTTCTGATGATCTAGATCTTGGTTGGCACCCACCAACAATTCAGTCTGATAGGGAAGCACACCATGAGCCGACAAAGCTAGGTAAAAGGAAGGTTCCTGCAAGGCTTTCAGATATGGGTGATGAAGAATTAGAAGTGGTGTATTCTGCTGCTGATGAAGAGTCTGACCATGACAACCCAGTCATCACAGTCGAAACTCCAGCCCCAGCGGGCATGCAGCAGACAGACATTTTTACCCTATCCTGAAATGCTGTACGGGATGAGGGCGGCATGGCACTGGTACCACCACCACCAACACAGGTAACTACTACACCAACACGACCTACAGCTTCCATATTTTCTGTTTCGAAGGGCCGGTATGGACCTCCATCGAAGCTCAACGTCCATTACCTCAGGTAGTGGTGCTGTAAGTGCTCAACAGAGTCAAATTCCACCATGCCCATCCTCCACTTCTTCTGGCATTGAAAGTAGCACCTCCACCACCACCACCAGAAATCTCAGTCCCCAGTTTGGGACTTTTTTAGTATTAGCAAAAAGGCGAAAAGCATAGTTATTTGTTCGATTTGGAAAGCAGTAGTTAGTCGGGGTAAGCTTGGTACCAACTATGGTACCGGAGGCCAGAGAGGTCATCTCCAAAAACACCACATCATCTAGTGGAAGGCGCACCTAAGTAATATCCGGAAAGCCAAAAGTACAAATCCAAATGTATCCATTGATATTGCATCTGAGGATGATGAACAGATCGTGCAGGGGGGAGGTGAAGTTTAGAAGTGAGCAACATTTTTTCTGGTACACCCAGTAGAGCAGCCAACAGCACTGCAGTGGGAGCGCCCACACCCTCTACCCCGGCAACATCTAGGTGGCATAGTAGGGGTGTGGGAGAGTCACCAATGCAAAAAAGTACATCAATGAGCCGGACTGGGTCGACGAAGTCTGGATCATCATCATCATCATATATGAAAAGAACGGTCCAGACCACCATTAAAATCATGTTTTGGTCGGAGGCGCCATTTGAATGCAAGCACCAAATGGGACGTCTATATAATGCAATGCTCGCTAAAATGTTAGTGCTGGACCTTCTCCCTATTTCTTTAGTGGAAGTGGTGGGTTTTCGAGAATTCGTGGCAACTGTATGCCCTAAATGGAAGGTTCCGAGTCAGTCCTATTTTGCCAGAGTTGCTTTGCAGAAGAGTGCTGTTCACACTATCCACCTGACAACAGACATGTGGACAGCTGCAAAGCCGTTGATTACATGTGCATCACTGCATACTGGGTCTCTTTTGGCGGGCTTATAAAGAAGATAGCTGCAGGTGTTGACAGTGACACAATTTTTCAAGCTACTCGGAAACATGCAACAGTAGCCGTGTTTGCCACGGAGAAATCTCACACTTCAGCAAACATTTTGGAGGAGTTTAACAGTAAGGTCTTTCAATGGCTGCATCCAAGAAGGCACATACTTGGTTATGTTTCCACGGATAATGGCAGTAATATAGTTAAGGCCATGCATGATGGTGGCTTTTTCAGAGTGCCATGTTTGGCACACAGCATTAACATTGTTGTACAAGATTTCTTGAAAAAAGAAAATACAGTCAGCAAGTTACTAACCACCTGCAGAAGAATCTGCATACATTTCAGCCATTCTTTTAAGGCCCGGAAGCAGCTGAGGATCATTCAACATGCCCGTAGAGTGACCGGCCAAAGGACTCATCCAGGAGGTTGCAACACGTTAGAATTCAACCTTCTACATGCTAGAGCGTCTGTTTGAGCAGTACTTGGTAATCAATGAGTATGTATTTCAAGCACGGGGTCCTGCTATAAAAGACATGAGGCTAGATCTGGAGGAATGGGACCCAGTTAAAAGTCTGACAGAGATGCTTCATCCTTTTGAGGTCTTCACGAGTGAAGTCAGCAGGGAAGACTGTAGTTTGGGCAAAGTTATCCCATTGTTGCGCATGCTACAGCATCAACTGACGGTGGTCTCTTCAAAGTTCCGAGTTGATGCTGAAAATCAAGCCGCATATAAGTTGGTGGACTGCTTATTAAGCCACCTAGATGAGAATACAGGCCTTAAAGCAATACATGAAGAACAACATTACATTTCTGCCACTATTCTAGATCCACGGTACAAGAAGGCACTGGCTAGCAATAGATTCATTCCTTTTGATGAAACCGATGTTTCCAAGTACAAACATTGACTAGCTCGGTCAGCCACTCGGTTAGAAAAAGAGCGTCAGGGAATTGAAGGAACCACCACAAGTAGTACTGAAGCAGCAGGCCATTCGGCGTCAAGTTCCACTTCCGTGGCCGAAGGCAGTCAATTTCCCTCAGAGCCGTTACCAACACCAGCAACCGTATCATCATCAAATGCACCAGGCCCAGCCATGATATTGTCGGAAGCGGATTGGATAACTCATCAAGGGTTGGCTCATTCCAGTGTTGATGTAAAGGCATTGGCAACAGATGGTACGCAAAGTACAGCACCCCTGGAGGACCTTGAGTGGATGATGCAGGCCTATCTGGATGACCCAACAGAGGTCTACATTGATCAGAACACATTGGGGTATCGGTATTGGAAAAGGGCTCAATGGCCAATGATCACCAACCTGGCTGTTAATTATTTGGCTTGCCCAATCGCAAGCGTTTCTTCTGAACGTGCTTTCAGTGCTGCTGGTGCCATTGTAACTTCAAAAATGACCCGCATCTCTCAAAAAATGTGGAGCAGTTAACATTGATCAAGATGAATCAGCACTTCATACCACCAGATTACAAAATAAGTGAATCCACGCAGGAAGAAGAGGACACTGACTTAGGTGACAGAAGTTCTTCTCTGTTAGCTGACCTACTCCCGTCTCAATTCACAGAGTTTGATGATGAGCTCTACTTTCCTGACACCTAGGCCTGAAACTGATTTCATTTTTTTCGTCCTTATTCACTTTTTTTCCTGTGTGTCTTTCTTTGTTTTGCAACTATTACCACAACAAAACTCTAATCACAATAAATCCATCAGTAGCACTGTCTTTGTCTTATTTCCTTATTGAAGGAGCCGATGTCTGCATTCCTGAATTTCACAAGTTCACAACTCAGTCATGCTCCTCTATCCTCCTCCTCGAGACTCCCCTTAACCATTTCCCTCAAGGCAGATGGCTGGATTACGCAGAATCAAGAAACTGTCGCTTCATAGGCGAGTCCCCTCAAATGAAGTGTGTCTGCAATTACTGACTATATGCTAGTTGCTGACAGTTACTATTCTGAAATTGACACGAGAGGCTGCCCTGTGGGCCTTCACTGTAGGAAAGAGGCAGCCGGCGAGCGGACACCAGATCGAAAATTCCAATACCAACTCAATCAGACAGCCCAACAAAGATCGTCCAAGTTCTTTTTTTGGCAACCAGCGCCACTAAATCAAATCTCTTTCAAGTTAAGCAGGATATGAGGAACACCCACACTTCACAGTTTCAAATAGTGCAGAGATATATCATAGTGTAGAAGCATGCATACTGCCCGAGAAACAAAGTAGCAATGATCTACTAACTTTAGAAATGATCTCCCATTATAGAGCTAGAGGGCGCCATAACATATTAAACCAACGTACGATATTAAAATTTGCTAGCACATTTCTAAAACACCTTAACACCCAACATATTTAAGGTTTAAATTTCAAACCAGATGCTGTAGCAATGGGAAAATAAATTACGGTGCTTACCTGGAGCAATCCAATGGTGGCGCCACAGAGATCTCCTGAAATGGGGAATAGAAATATAAACCATAGAAACAGAGTGGTATCCAAGCACCCTTTGCCCAACATCAAATACAACAGTGTGATCAGTGGGGTACTATGTGTGGCCATGGGCCCAGTGGAACATACCCTGGATAGTCTGCCAAACCTATGTACTAATCAATAAGAGAGACGCAGGAGTACGTCAATACACACACCCAGGTAGAATTTAAATAAAACTCTGCCCGTGGAATATCAACGGTCTTAGTAGTAAGATGGCGGGGGGTTGATTTGATCATCTTTCTTCAGAAGTTTGATATACTGTTGTTTCCGGAAACCTTGGCTGTATCTGCAGTGCCAATTACGGACTCCAAGGAGTACTATCAACGAGTGAGTAAAACAAAAAAATCTGAAAGATCATCATGGGGACTATCAATCTTTATCGCATGCCACCACTGTAGCAACAAGAACTGATCGACTTAGGCCATGAATGGGTTCAATGCGGCAAAATCTCACTGTCACAAGACACAAGCAGAAATAAGAAAGAAACTTTATAAAGTTAGAATATTAATCTGCAATGAGTACATCCATCCAGCAATGAAGGACAAATCAGAACAAATAGAGACTCTAATAGCATTATTAAAATCAATACAATTCACTTTTCCACAAGCTGCCATCCTGTTATCAGGTGATTTCAACATGTTCCTATTGCACACAGGTACAATTCAAGGGAAACAACCGCACAAATGAGCCAAACAAAAACATTCCTCCAGTATTCACCAATCCTTGCAAAACAGACTGTTCAGGCAAAATTACTGCCCTATCAAATATAGGGATGTTTACTTTAAATGGCTGCTTTTCTCAAGATCAGACAGCAGCATCCACAAGAAGCCTCAAAATATGTTAATACCATCTTATATTATACCCTAGGTGACACTGAGTTGTTCCAAATGATTGTTAATTATGAAATCATTCCAAGATTAGAGAGCGGCCACTTTCCTCAACTCACTGAGTTCCTAATTATACCTCCAAGAGTACCACCAAGCAATGAACTCTTGGAATTTTCTAGTGTATTCAATCTGAAAAGGCTAACATGGAAGGGAAAGGATACATTTATCATAATGAATTTCATAAAAACATTGATCACAACAAAATTCGACACCAACTCCCAGAAAATGTGGTAGTATTGGAAACTTATGATAACGACTCTCATAACAAATTTTTTGCCAAATTACTCCCAACACCCACATAGAATTAGGAAACACACATCTTAGTTTTCAAACTCGTTTTTTTATTTAGTTTTTTGTTTATGCATTTTACAAATCACATTCCATATTGTCACAAATGAGGCAACATTATTGCAGACTTCGAAAGTACACTCATGTGCTATTCACTACCAACTAACAAGGCAAGCCAGTCAATATTAAGATGTAAATTTGATACTATGTCACTTAATCATGAATTATCTATAGCATACATATAAAAGACAGTGGATATGGTTGGATTTAGTGCATTGACTGTTCGCACATTGACCAAGATAAAACCATAGTGTTCCAAGAATAAGGTCATCTTACTGATAAGAGGTTACAACCTATACAAATAAAGAAAGTTGCATCAATGCAGATTCCATTGAAAAACAGTTCAGGAGTATCTGCCCTTTGGCTCATCTGTTTCCTTCCCAACCAGGTATTGCTGATTTACTCCCCAAAATCCCTTGGGGTGGCATTGAGGTGGACCGAGCTCATTATATATATCAGACTGCGTGTTACAGTAAAGCATGCCCGTGCTCCATTCAGTAATCCGAAGTACAGGACTCCTCGCCCATCGCATGCCAACTCTACTCTTGGCTAGAAAAAATCCCATTGCCACCAATTTCATACAACTGGCTTTTACATCCCTGTCAAATCCCAACAGTGCAACGAGTGGGCAGGGTTCCAACAGCTGTCCATGGACCTCTTCCAGAACACCAGTATATTCGGACATTCCCAAGGCACATCTGTCGCATTTTGTGGTATCCCCTAGCCCATAACATCATACTGGCACATGCATCAACCAAAATAGCCCTCGGTAAAATTGTGAATCGGTAAAACAGGCCGTTACTGAACGCAAAACATCATATCCCAATGCATCGACCCCAATACCGAAAAAACTCAAGAATCACAAATTAACCCATGCGGTAAATTACCAAATCGCAACATATCGATTTGAAAATAGCGATACATTCAATTGCTCCTGGAAATAGCGAATCGCTAATAAATTATTGCAATGGAATGCATCAAACTTTGCAAATGCTGACAATCCCCAAATTTGCTATTTAGCTTGAGCAGAATAAGAGGTATCTCAACCAGGACATAAAGTTGATGAAAGAAAAAAGAGAGAAAAAAATATAAATTGTGAAACAGAATGATACAATCAGAAACCCTTCAAAATGGCATTGGAGACCCTGTATTTTATCCAAAATGTGTATCCTCTATGACCTTGCAAGGAGGATGAGAATTAATGCAGCAGCACAGCGCAGGAGGAGGATCGAGGAGAGGGTATTCAGGGTGCGCATCACATTGTTGGGCCAAAATGACGATGAAATCTATAAAAAGTACAGACTAAATTGTGCCATGCTCATGCGCCTAATTGCTGACCTGGAACCAATACTGCAGCACCAGACCTGTAGGATCATTGACATCCCTGTGCACATCCAGGTCCTTTGCAGCCCGCACCTGCTGGCGTCTGGAAGTTTCCAGGGCGCCGTTGCGGTTGCCGGAGGGGTATCACAAAGCGCACTTCACGCTTCTTCAGCAAATTCATTGATGCTATGCTGACAATGATACATTCCCACATCACCTTCCCCACAACCCCACAGCAGTTTAACTGGGCCAAACAGGACTTTTACCAGGTGGCACAATTTCCCCATGTCATAGGATGTGTTGACTGAACACATGTCCTCATCTGTCCCCCCTCAGCCAACAAGTACATATTCCGCAACCGGAAGTCCTATCACTCGATAAACATGCAGGTCGTGTGCAATGCCAAGCACATCATTAGGGACATTGTAGCACAATTTTCCGGGAGCACACACAACTCCTACATATTCAGACACAGTGACATCCACAGGTGTCTGCTCAACGGTGAATTCGGAGAGGGACACCTACTTGGTACATACATATACCTATTTTATACACCATCATCACATATGTAATTGTATTTATGCCTCTTACCCTTCGCTCCCCACCCTTTAGGTGACAGCGCATATGCCTGGCGTGAATATCTCCTCACTCCCTACCTCAACCTAGCAACACCTCTGGAGCAGCACTACAATGCGCCACATATCAGTACCAGGAATGTGGTAGAGTGAACACTTGGTATCCGTAAGTCGCATCAGGATCCTGCATTGCAGTATAACCCTGTAACCTGCTGCAGGATAATAGCAGTGTGTGCCATGCTGCACAACATTGCGACAAGAAGGAGCATATCAATAAAGGTGGATGGAGATGACAACTTTCGTGATGACCAACCCCCCGCACAACACCAACAGGCATACGCGCCAATCACAGCTGAAGGTCAAAGGAGGCGGACATACATCACACAACATCACTTCAGAGCCAGGTAAGAATGAGCCATCACAATATATTCTGGAGTGCAAATGTTTAATTCACATGAGCACTTGTCAAAGTAAATATGCATAATTCGTAAACATGACGGTGACTCAACACATTGTGAAAAGATACATATCGTTGGCATCACGGGAGTATGATCACGATTTGCGAGTTGCAATTATGGAATTTGTGGGAATAACACTTTTTTTAGCGATTCCTACATGCATTGGTTTTTGCGATTCCTTATTAGTGAATCCTTATTTTTCGCTAATAAGGAATCGCAAATTACATGTTTGATGCATGTGCCAGCAAGTCTGTGAAAAAAGTGCGGGCCTTTGTAATTTGGACCATAAACATTCACTAGCTGAACAATTAGTCCATCATTCTGACAACATGCAACAACACATCCACCACTTAAGTCTGACTCAATAGTATGCATTAGTATGCCTGACTTTGGGTTCACCTACACTAGCAGGCCTCTGGCATCAGAAGTAAAACCCGCTGCGCTCACCCCTCCCTTAAAAAACGTTTGCAACAGCAAGCTGCTGCTGGGTAGCAGGTGAGTCTCCTTTAATAAGGCAATATCAATGGAATGCTTCTTCAGTCACGCTACTACCCGTCTGACTTTTCTGTAGTCGTTCAACCCCCTTATATTTCAAGCTAAAAGACGCACTGTGCTACACATTGCTACAAGAGATGCAAACAGCACCTATTTCTCAACAATGTTGTACATTGGCACTGCTCATAGTAGTCATGCCCAACATATTGATGGAGTTACACTGCTGCCGGTCTACAGGACTTGCCACGCATAACAAACACCTTTCCACCGGGAAACAACCTTTACAACGCAACTTTTACAATGCACTACCATTACAACGAAACTTTTACAATGCAACATCTATTACATCGCATGCCATTACAACGCAACCATTACAACTCATGACACTACAACGCATACCACTACAACGCATTTCATTACAACGCAGTCATTACAACGCCTACCATTACAACGCATACAATCACAACGCATAGTACCCTTACACTTCCCAAAATTGACCCTACTGTTGCACCCCTTGGAGTTAGAATAGTAATTTTCACCCCTACACTATCCAACACTTACCCTACCGTTGCACCCCCTGGAGTTAGAATAGTAATTTTTACCCCTACGCTATCCAACACTTACCCTACTGTTGCACCCCCCTGGAGTTAGAATAGTAATTTTTACCCCTACACTATCCAATACTTATCATACATGCAATGTAATGGTATGCGTTGTAATGGTATGCGTTGTAAAGGTTGTATGCGTTGTAATGGAATGCATTGTTTAGGTAGTTTTAAAAAGTTCGTTGTAATGGCAGGCATTGTAATCGAATGCGCTGTAATGGATGATGCGTTGTAAAAAATGTGTTGTAAAGGTATGCGTTGTAACATCATACATTCTTTCCACCACACCCACGCTATGCAAACCCCAACCTTGCATACTCGGAAAACACCCTTCCCCCCCATTGGTACCCCTGCATCTAGAGAAGTAGGATAAGAGGAATACCAAAAACACTAACAACCCAACAACAATCCCTGTGTAGAACACACTGTGGGGCAGATGTCACCTGGCACAGAAACTTACTGCCACTGACCGGCATTGCAATGATTAAAATAAAAATAGTAAAGTGTATGCATAACACTTCCCAAATCAATACCTACAAATGCATCACCTTGCACATAAGGCTCACAGAGAGTTATCTATACTGAGAAGAACAGTTGGCAATTAGAAAAATTGCACAGCACTTTATGTAACTTGGTAAGTACCAAACATTATTTGAGTGTGGAGCATTGTGTTCAAACAGTTCCGACTCGGAGTTGTTGCAAGGACAGCGGCAGCCCCGCCCGCTCCCCAAGATCACAACTATGAAAACTAGCACACTAGTGGGAATCCATGCCATGAGATAACAAAGTCGTCCTGGGAACAGCAATGACTTATTCTTTTATGTGCAGGGCCTCATCTACGCTACCAGTTTTTGGGATGTTTTGGGAGCAACCAGAGTCCCTACGTTTAACGAATGGCATCAATTGGGACGGATTTCAAACTCACATTTATGCAAAAAAGGGCAGTTACATAAGGAGAGCAGGTCACTCCGGAAAAATGCTTCAAAAAACAATGCAACTATGAATCAACAAATCAACACTCTTAGGCATCCATACAAAAATGCAGTCTGGTCAGCAAAAAAATCATATTGAACAAATATCTGGATACAGCTGTTGCAAATAAGCAAAACAAATAATAACAATCAGTTTGGGGAAGAAATAAATGATATTGCCAATGGCTCTTTTCACCACCATAATGCAAACATTTCCGAAACAGACTGGATAGAACATCTGAATAAGAACAATGAACAAACCCCAATAGTGGAACACCACCAAGCTCTAGCTCCAGTTATATACTATCCTTTCAGAAACTTGGACGAGGGACCCTGGCTAAACGAAACCCAAGTCAGGAAAGTCTTTAAAAAACATGAGAAGGTGCCCCTGGCCCGAATACACTATTCAAGATTGACCAACTTTTCTGGGCAAGGCAGCTCACCCCACTGTTTAATCAAGCGTTTTCAACAAATTACATACCTGCATCATGGAGAGGAAGCATCTTACATCTTATTTTTAAATCTGACAGCAGATCGGAAGCATCACATTTCAGACTGATCGCACTAATAGATGTTGAAGGAAAACGTTATACCTCAAACCTTCTTTTTGTCAGTCAGTCAGTCAGTCAATCCACTTTATTCGATTAATTAAAATCATGAAAGTAGAATACAAAACACAAAACACAAGTGTAAATCTTTCAGTACGAATGGGTGTCATAAAATGTATACAATTTCTACACAAGATATAAAAATACTAAAAGCTTAAAAAAAAATCATATTTTAATCACCATAGGGAGTCTTTTTTTCCTAAGGCGGACAGCAGCTACATGGAAACTGGCAATGTTAAAAATATTCCAGGTGTTATCTAACAATTGAAGGTACATTAGAGCTGGTCTGACCTGTAAAAGCCCTTTCCCCTCAGGAGTGGAATTAAAAACCTCTTCCTAATGTCAGTATAAAAATCACAAAACATTATAAAGTGCATGGTGTCCTGAGGTGAAAAATTGTCGCAGTTACACGGGGCTATATCTTCTGGTTTACACTAACCAGGGAAGTTACCCAGAGAAAAGTGGATCAAGTTAAATTGAAACCAGGTCAAAAGCCAGCGATGGAAGGGCTTAGTCACAATTCTCATATAGGGCTCTATTGATGGTGAGGAAATTATTAGATAATGAGCCCTAATCAAAGGTTTTTTATTTCCTGGTCCTCCCGTTCCAACCTCAGTATATTCAATAACTGTGATTTCACCCATGTAAGGTCAGTTTTCTTGATCCCTTCTGGGGTATTGTAAATGTCAGGACACCCTAGTATAATGAACATACCCTCAACGTCCGACAAGCACTGGATATTGCTGGCTTTATCTAAAACAACACAATCCCTTATGATTGATCTGGTGATTCAACGTTAGCTCAGAGCCAGGTTTTCATTCAACAGACCAAGGGAGCCAATCTCGCAGAGTCAGTCACATACCCCATCCCCAATTCCTGAAGAATGGCGAAAGTTGTAGTTGATTGGGAGACAGACAGATGGGAGCAGTAAAATGTGTTTACAACCACCTGATCCCCTGCCGTTTGCTTATATCCCCAGGTGGCAGCTCCATAGTAGCAATAGCCAGACATTTCGACCTGTAAATGGCAAGAATTGCCTCACAAGGCCTAGCTCCCAATCTGCGCAAAAAGCCCATTAAAGCTGACGACAATCTCACTACTGCATTCTTTTTAGCTTTAAGCTGGGGCACCCAAGATCATCTATCGTCGAATGAAACCCCCAAATATGTAAAAACAGTCACTATGGTCACCTCAGCCCCATTGCATATAAAAGCTTTAGATTTATTCTTTTGTTGACCGGTTATCAGGACGTGGGATTTGGAAATGTTTTGCATCATCGGCATATAAGAGGACCTGAATGGTCCTATTTCCTACACGCGGGATGTCCAAGCTGGCCTTCTCCGTGGTTTTATCTAGGGCATTAATATAAAGCGTAAAAAGTAAAGGAGCCTCTATCAGACTTAAAGTGTTCTGTGCATTTGCCATCCTGAGTGACCCTAACAGCTTCCCAGAGGTCCCGATGTAAATCTGCTAGAAAATAAACCAGATGAGGATCCATCCCTATGTCCAGTAAAATGGACCAGAGCTTTGATCTGTTCACCAGATCAAAGGCTGAAGAAAAATCCATAAAGCCCATATACATGATACCAATTTTCGCTTCAGTGTACTTGCCTATCAGTAAATGTAGATTAAGGCACTGGTCCATGGTGCTCCTGCCTTGTCTAAAACCATAGTGAAGATTGGATAAAACCCCATTGTAAATTATCCAATCCATGACCTTGGCCAGAAACACCTTACCTAAAATTTTTACGACGGAGTAGATCAATGAAGTTGGTCTGTAACGCCTAGGATCCCCTCTCTGACCTTTTTAAAAAACCAGTATGATAATAGATTGGGACCATGATGCAGGGAACCCCTGAACAACTGTGGCATGAAACACATTTTCAAAAATTTTAGCCCAATATTTAGGCTCACCCTTATAAAGGTCAGCAGGGACACATCAGGGCCGGGCGCCTTATTACTAGATGTGTCTATTATTGCCCTCTCAATATCCTCCTGTTTAAAAACCAGCAAATGTTACTTGTCACCAATATCTAAAACTGTAGAAGGCTTGTGGGCCTCATTTGACCCATAAATACCCTCAAAGTGTGATAGCCAATGTTCCTCTGATATGTTAGTTTCCAGGCTACTATGCTTCTGCCCTGGGAAAAAAGGTCTATTAACAATAGCCCAGAACTTAGAACTATCCTTCAATATTTCAACAGACAATAAGGTGTTCCAGGCTTCTGTTTTAATCTAATTTTTGCGGGTCTATACTGCTAATTTATATTATTTTCTGAGACTAACTATCTGCTCCCTAGCTCTTGGTTTATTTATCAGGGCTTGTAACAGGTTTTGGTGGGTCCTAGAGCATTTAGCATCCAACCACCTTTCACCTGGGTTAGACCTGGGCTTATTTGTAACAGTCGGATCTGTTGCTACCTGGCCACAGATAACTTCAAAGGCTCTGATGACCTTGTCCTCTGGAGTGGAATAATCTACACACTTTGCAATATAGTTATTGGCCTTCATATATAAGTTAGCAAAAAAAGATTCAGGGACTATTTTAGTCCATTTTAGGCTCCTCCCTTGGTCTCTAATTCCCACAGGGCTAGGTCCCCTATCCTTGCCCAAAGAGCACAAGAGGTCCATATTGTTATCTAGCTCCAGGATAGTGGGGTTAGGATCGCTAAAGGGAGACAACCTTGCATTATAAAATACTACTTTCTCTAGCATTAAGGGCGACAAAAATATATAGTCAAAAATGGTCTCCCTACCCCTTGTCTTAAATGTTGAAACCCTCTTATTTGGATCATGGAAACCCGGTTAATAGAGGTCAGCATCTAACAAGAGATCCTCCAGAGCCCCCCCCTCACTCAGTTGTATGCTCAAAATGTGGTAGTGACAAATAATCTGGACCAAAGGCATCATCAATTTTACAATTCAAGTCACACAAATTAACATTACAATCGCCCATAAGTATGGTGTAATAAAAAGTGGATTGCTAGTGTCTATACACTTCTAAAAAACATTTCAAATAAGAAAGATGTTGATTTCTGGAATCACATTCCCCAGAATTATAAAAGTTAATTAACAGTATTTTAGGGTGATTAGGGGTACATAATTCTGCTATCAGACAGTTATGGGAGGATACCGCCAACAGCTTTAGGTACCCTTTTATCTTTAGGGAGAAGAGAAGCATTAAGCCTCCCTTGGCTCTTCCTGCTGACGTTGGTCGAGCGGGCGAACAGTATGCTTTAAATCTATCCAACCAAAAGTTGCTTTACCTTTACCATGTCTCCTGGAAAGCAATAATATCGTAATTTGTTATGAACTTAAGCCAGCTAGGATCATACCTTTTTGATCTGAGCCCTGCGATATTCCAGCTAATAATGTTACAGCTAGGGGCAACATCAATATCAATAATTTGAGAAATATGACTAGATTCCGAGGAGCAATCACGAGAAATCTCTAGTCAGCCATTCTTGTCTAGTTGAGACAATGGCAAGAACCTGTTAGATAGAGCTAGGCCCACCCCTATGTGAGCTATCTGTCTATGAAGAGTTTGTGGAAATAGTTTGTATCTTTCACTGGGGCTTTCAAATTGGAGTTCAGTGTCATTAAATTGTCCATGGCTTAGAAAAGCTTGATGAGGCCTCCTCACTTCCACCTCTGGATGTCTCTTAACAGGGACTTTTGATTGCCTAAATGGAGGGTAAAAGAATCCCAATGGCAGGGCCCTAATACCCCCTTCCCCTTCTCCATGTCTGAGGCATCCCAGAACAGTCTGTCAGCAGCACCTTGCTTATTAAAATTAACAATGACGCAGTCCCCTTCAACTTGGGGATTTGCCGATCCATCCCACCCGTCTAGCCATTATAATAAAAGAAGAAATCTCAGTATTTCCAGAGCAAAAAAGGTTGCACCTATTTTTGGCTTTCAGTAACAGGGCTAGGGTGCATTCTTCTTCATTAGCACTCAGTGGTGGAACCCTTACAAGAACAGCAACCAGTGGGGTTGCTTCTGGGGGTAGGTTAATACTGGGTAATTTAGTTTTTGCACACCTATCGTGAAACACGGGGAACTCCTACTAGACATGGTTTTGGCATAATCCATTGAAACCACAGGGTCACTGTCACTACTACTGGAGTTCTCCCCACTCCCTAGGGACCCCTAATATACTCTAGTTCATCTTGTGACACCTGGGACAGCTCTCTTAAATGATGGGGGAATTGGGGGACCACCCCTGTTAATCTCGCCAGAGCCTAACCTAGTGTCCAGTTGAGATTTAGAGGGCTCAATTGGATTAGGAGGGACGTGCAGAGGGCTTAGGGATGTTAAAAAAGAGTTTATACGTTCACACTTTTTCAGAATACCAGCTACGCATGTGTTCATTGTATCAATAATGTCTTTAGCGATGCTGGTCAGAACAGATTCCAAATGAGAAGTGAAGATCTACTCCACCACATTCCGGACTATCACTTCTATAATTTCACTCACAGCAGACCCTTGAGTAAGGATACTTTTTTTTAGCCTTTTATCCTAATTTCCCATTTTTCTGATAGGTCTCTTTTTCACAGTATATCCCTTGGGCTGCCCTTTTTGATCCGGTTCATGAACAGGCATGGAATTTTTAATAACGTTCACCATCCCCTCTGTCTCAACAACATCAGCATTCATGGAACCTTGGGCACCTAAAGAAGTTGTTAACAGTACAACAAGTTCCAAGGGGATGGGGGGTTTTACCACCAGATCGGGTGTAGCGATCCCTACGTCTGTCTCTTGGTTAATGCCCGGACCCAGTTCCTCTTCTGCATTAGCAATTTCTTTGTTCAACACACCCACCGTTGAGGTTAAATATGAAGTAATAGTTGCCGATTATCTGGAGACTTTTGCTTTTACCCCCCATGGTCTTGGGAATATAGATGTTTCCGCTCACCCATTATAGATGTAAAAAGCAAGATTGGTGGCCCAGCCCGGCCTCTTCCAGTCAGTGACGGGCAAGGATGGGCCCGCCCTTGGACTGGGCTTTGACCTTGGCCTGGGCTTCGCCCGGGCGCGTCCCGCACCATGGGAAGACGGCAGCGCTTTTCAGCACATGGTGGCTCCTCCCCTGCAGCTGTGGCCACTTGATGATAGCGGTGGGCACCCTGGGACTTGAAGTTCCACCAGGGTCAGTGCAGCTGTGTCCCAAGCGCTAGAGGCACAACAGGGGAAGTAAAAGCAGCAGGAGGCACACCCTGGGACAAGGGTTTCAACAGGTTGCAGCAAACGGCCAAAGTAGCCCCCAACCAGGCGAGCTCCGTTTGTCCTTGAAGCCTAGGTCACTTCCAGTAAAATCCTTCCAATCTCACAAACCGGCTTCAGACCAAGCACAAGTACAACTACCAATCTCTTAGCATTGAGCTTTCTTCCAGAAAAATCTCTAAATTACTGGTTGTTTCAAACAAATACCTAGGGGTGGTTATAGACCCCAAATTAACATTAAAAGAGCATCTAATAAAAAGTCGAGCCCAGGTGAGCAAATTGCGTTACGGATTGAACACATTATGAGTAAAACAAGAGTGTCTGTCCAATGCTTACCTTTTACAAGTAATTGCCGCCAAATTCCTTCCAATGCTCACCAATGGCTCAGAACCTCTTAATGGTAAAGATGCAAACATTTTTAACCAACAGAATTCACCTTGATTAAACATATTTTTATAATCCTGCAATTCATCACTCAGGCGCAGGTCCAACTGGAGTTTGGGCTATTCCACCAATTGCTGGTTAAGTCAGCAGCAATAGTTAAACTGTTCTGGAGAATGAGAGCAGCACATCCAGAATCAATATTTATAATCTGTTGGTCACAATTAAGGAATCAACCCAAAAACAAAAACGACTGGCCAAAGGTGCTTCAACAAGCGCTAACCGCCCATATTTGAATGAAATGTGGTTTCTTAAAATGAGCTACCCTGCATTAACAAATAAACCAACAGTTACAAACACAGCAGGGGTAGAGGGGATTGCTCAATCTCTCTTAACAAACACGAGTTTGATGTTCTTAAAGGTACAGCATTCCAGTTTGCAACTACAGTCTATAATACTTAACTCTTTGTTATTTGATGCTATCCCAACTCCATTTTACCCTACTCCACTATACACTATTCCAGTATATGCTATTGCATTGCAAGCGACCCCACTGTATGTAACTCCACGCTGTTGTACTGAACCCACGCCACTGTATACTATTCAAAAGTATGGCACTGCAGCGTACCCCCCTCCACATTAACCGAATCCACTGTATGCTATTTCAATTTATGCTAGTCTACTGAACGGTGTTCCACTGTATGACATTACAGTGGACACCCCTTCCCTTAATGCCACTCCACTCTATGCTTTTCCATTGTACATCACTCCACTTTACCACACTACAC
>NW_028243603.1:0-197000 GCF_964263255.1 Lissotriton vulgaris | reverse complement strand
TTTTGGACTGTACCAAAAATGATTCAAAATGTCAATTGGATCATGCCTCATGTTGAATAAACACTTTTTAAACCCTCACAGTGACAAAAAATTGCCATTTTTACAGAGTTTTGCTTACTCAAAAGCTTCCATTTTGACCCGTTTCAGGCACAGAAATGACTTTAAACACACTTATTCTAGTTGACAAAGTCATAATTCACATCCAACAGTAATTTAGAGTCAAAAGATTAAATGTTGAAATTTCATCATTATAGACCATTTTATGATCGTTCGACAGGTCCGGAGTCATCGTTTTTCATCCGAAAATTGATTTTTTGGACTGTACCAACAATGATTCAAAATGTCAATTGGATCATGCCTCATGTTGAATAACCACTTTTTAAACCCCCACAGTGACCAAAATTGCCATTTTTACAGAGTTTTGCTTACTCAAAAGCTTCCATTTTGACCCGTTTCAGGCACAGAAATGACTTTAAACACACTTATTCTAGTTGACAAAGTCATAATTCACATCCAACAGTCATTTAGAGTCAAAAGATTAAATGTTGAAATTTCATCATTATAGACCATTTTGGGATCGTTCGACAGGTCCGGAGTCATCGTTTTTCATCCGAAAATTGATTTTTTGGACTGTACCAAAAATGATTCAAAATGTCAATTGGATCATGCCTCATGTTGAATAACCACTTTTTAAACCCTCACAGTGACCAAAATTGCCATTTTTACAGAGTTTTGCTTACTCAAAAGCTTCCATTTTGACCCGTTTCAGGCACAGAAATGACTTTAAACACACTTATTCTAGTTGACAAAGTCATAATTCACATCCAACAGTCATTTAGAGTCAAAAGATTAAATGTTGAAATTTCATCATTATAGACCATTTTGGGATCGTTCGACAGGTCCGGAGTCATCGTTTTTCATCCGAAAATTGATTTTTAGGACTGTACCAAAAATGATTCAAAATGTCAATTGGATCATGCCTCATGTTGAATAACCACTTTTTAAACCCTCACAGTGACCAAAATTGCCATTTTTACAGAGTTTTGCTTACTCAAAAGCTTCCATTTTGACCCGTTTCAGGCACAGAAATGACTTTAAACACACTTATTCTAGTTGACAAAGTCATAATTCACATCCAACAGTAATTTAGAGTCAAAAGATTAAATGTTGAAATTTCATCATTATAGACCATTTTGGTATCGTTCGACAGGTCCGGAGTCATCGTTTTTCATCCGAAAATTGATTTTTTGGACTGTACCAACAATGATTCAAAATGTCAATTGGATCATGCCTCATGTTGAATAACCACTTTTTAAACCCCCACAGTGACCAAAATTGCCATTTTTACAGAGTTTTGCTTACTCAAAAGCTTCCATTTTGACCCGTTTCAGGCACAGAAATGACTTTAAACACACTTATTCTAGTTGACAAAGTCATAATTCACATCCAACAGTAATTTAGAGTCAAAAGATTAAATGTTGAAATTTCATCATTATAGACCATTTTATGATCGTTCGACAGGTCCGGAGTCATCGTTTTTCATCCGAAAATTGATTTTTTGTACTGTACCAAAAATGATTCAAAATGTCAATTGGATCATGCCTCATGTTGAATAACCACTTTTTAAACCCTCACAGTGACCAAAATTGCCATTTTTACAGAGTTTTGCTTACTCAAAAGCTTCCATTTTGACACGTTTCAGGCACAGAAATGACTTTAAACACACTTATTCTAGTTGACAAAGTCATAATTCACATCCAACAGTAATTTAGAGTCAAAAGATTAAATGTTGAAATTTCATCATTATAGACCATTTTGGTATCGTTCGACAGGTCCGGAATCATCGTTTTTCATCCGAAAATTGATTTTTTGGACTGTACCAAAAACAATTCAAAATGTCAATTGGATCATGCCTCATGTTGAATAACCACTTTTTAAACCCTCACAGTGACCAAAATTGCCATTTTTACAGAGTTTTGCTTACTCAAAAGCTTCAATTTTGACCCGTTTCAGGCACAGAAATGACTTTAAACACACTTATTTTAGTTGACAAAGTCCTAATTCACATCCAACAGTAATTTAGAGTCAAAAGATTAAATGTTAAAATTTAATCATTATAGACCATTTTGGGATCGTTCGACAGGTCCGGAGTCATCGTTTTTCATCCGAAAATTGATTTTTTGGACTGTACCAAAAATGATTCAAAATGTCAATTGGATCATGCCTCATGTTGAATAAACACTTTTTAAACCCTCACAGTGACAAAAAATTGCCATTTTTACAGAGTTTTGCTTACTCAAAAGCTTCCATTTTGACCCGTTTCAGGCACAGAAATTACTTTAAACACACTTATTCTAGTTGACAAAGTCATAATTCACATCCAACAGTCATTTAGAGTCAAAAGATTAAATGTTGAAATTTCATCATTATAGACCATTTTGGGATCGTTCGACAGGTCCGGAGTCATCGTTTTTCATCCGAAAATTGATTTTTTGGACTGTACCAAAAATGATTCAAAATGTCAATTGGATCATGCCTCATGTTGAATAACCACTTTTTAAACCCTCACAGTGACCAAAATTGCCATTTTTACAGAGTTTTGCTTACTCAAAAGCTTCCATTTTGACCCGTTTCAGGCACAGAAATGACTTTAAACACACTTATTCTAGTTGACAAAGTCATAATTCACATCCAACAGTAATTTAGAGTCAAAAGATTAAATGTTGAAATTTCATCATTATAGACCATTTTGGTATCGTTCGACAGGTCCGGAGTCATCGTTTTTCATCCGAAAATTGATTTTTTGGACTGTACCAAAAATGATTCAAAATGTCAATTGGATCATGCCTCATGTTGAATAAACACTTTTTAAACCCTCACAGTGACAAAAAATTGCCATTTTTACAGAGTTTTGCTTACTCAAAAGCTTCCATTTTGACCCGTTTCAGGCACAGAAATTACTTTAAACACACTTATTCTAGTTGACAAAGTCATAATTCACATCCAACAGTCATTTAGAGTCAAAAGATTAAATGTTGAAATTTCATCATTATAGACCATTTTGGGATCGTTCGACAGGTCCGGAGTCATCGTTTTTCATCCGAAAATTGATTTTTTGGACTGTACCAAAAATGATTCAAAATGTCAATTGGATCATGCCTCATGTTGAATAACCACTTTTTAAACCCTCACAGTGACCAAAATTGCCATTTTTACAGAGTTTTGCTTACTCAAAAGCTTCCATTTTGACCCGTTTCAGGCACAGAAATGACTTTAAACACACTTATTCTAGTTGACAAAGTCATAATTCACATCCAACAGTAATTTAGAGTCAAAAGATTAAATGTTGAAATTTCATCATTATAGACCATTTTGGTATCGTTCGACAGGTCCGGAGTCATCGTTTTTCATCCGAAAATTGATTTTTTGGACTGTACCAACAATGATTCAAAATGTCAATTGGATCATGCCTCATGTTGAATAACCACTTTTTAAACCCCCACAGTGACCAAAATTGCCATTTTTACAGAGTTTTGCTTACTCAAAAGCTTCCATTTTGACCCGTTTCAGGCACAGAAATGACTTTAAACACACTTATTCTAGTTGACAAAGTCATAATTCACATCCAACAGTAATTTAGAGTCAAAAGATTAAATGTTAAAATTTCATCATTATAGACCATTTTGGGATCGTTCGACAGGTCCGGAGTCATCGTTTTTCATCCGAAAATTGATTTTTTGGACTGTACCAAAAACGATTCAAAATGTCAATTGGATCATGCCTCGTGTTGAATAACCACTTTTTAAACCCTCACAGTGACCAAAATTGCCATTTTGACAGAGTTTTGCTTACTCAAAAGCTTCCATTTTGACCCGTTTCAGGCACAGAAATGACTTTAAACACACTTATTCTAGTTGACAAAGTCATAATTCACATCCAACAGTAATTTAGAGTCAAAAGATTAAATGTTGAAATTTCATCATTATAGACCATTTTGGTATCGTTCGACAGGTCCGGAGTCATCGTTTTTCATCCGAAAATTTATTTTTTGGACTGTACCAACAATGATTCAAAATGTCAATTGGATCATGCCTCATGTTGAATAACCACTTTTTAAACCCCCACAGTGACCAAAATTGCAATTTTTACAGAGTTTTGCCTACTCAAAAGCTTCCATTTTGACCCGTTTCAGGCACAGAAATGACTTTAAACACACTTATTCTAGTTGACAAAGTCATAATTCACATCCAACAGTAATTTAGAGTCAAAAGATTAAATGTTGAAATTTCATCATTATAGACCATTTTATGATCGTTCGACAGGTCCGGAGTCATCGTTTTTCATCCGAAAATTGATTTTTTGGACTGTACCAACAATGATTCAAAATGTCAATTGGATCATGCCTCATGTTGAATAACCACTTTTTAAACCCCCACAGTGACCAAAATTGCCATTTTTACAGAGTTTTGCTTACTCAAAAGCTTCAATTTTGACCCGTTTCAGGCACAGAAATGACTTTAAACACACTTATTTTAGTTGACAAAGTCCTAATTCACATCCAACAGTAATTTAGAGTCAAAAGATTAAATGTTAAAATTTCATCATTATAGACCATTTTGGGATCGTTCGACAGGTCCGGAGTCATCGTTTTTCATCCGAAAATTGATTTTTTGGACTGTACCAAAAATGATTCAAAATGTCAATTGGATCATGCCTCATGTTGAATAAACACTTTTTAAACCCTCACAGTGACAAAAAATTGCCATTTTTACAGAGTTTTGCTTACTCAAAAGCTTCCATTTTGACCCGTTTCAGGCACAGAAATGACTTTAAACACACTTATTCTAGTTGACAAAGTCATAATTCACATCCAACAGTAATTTAGAGTCAAAAGATTAAATGTTGAAATTTCATCATTATAGACCATTTTATGATCGTTCGACAGGTCCGGAGTCATCGTTTTTCATCCGAAAATTGATTTTTTGGACTGTACCAACAATGATTCAAAATGTCAATTGGATCATGCCTCATGTTGAATAACCACTTTTTAAACCCCCACAGTGACCAAAATTGCCATTTTTACAGAGTTTTGCTTACTCAAAAGCTTCCATTTTGACCCGTTTCAGGCACAGAAATGACTTTAAACACACTTATTCTAGTTGACAAAGTCATAATTCACATCCAACAGTCATTTAGAGTCAAAAGATTAAATGTTGAAATTTCATCATTATAGACCATTTTGGGATCGTTCGACAGGTCCGGAGTCATCGTTTTTCATCCGAAAATTGATTTTTTGGACTGTACCAAAAATGATTCAAAATGTCAATTGGATCATGCCTCATGTTGAATAACCACTTTTTAAACCCTCACAGTGACCAAAATTGCCATTTTTACAGAGTTTTGCTTACTCAAAAGCTTCCATTTTGACCCGTTTCAGGCACAGAAATGACTTTAAACACACTTATTCTAGTTGACAAAGTCATAATTCACATCCAACAGTCATTTAGAGTCAAAAGATTAAATGTTGAAATTTCATCATTATAGACCATTTTGGGATCGTTCGACAGGTCCGGAGTCATCGTTTTTCATCCGAAAATTGATTTTTAGGACTGTACCAAAAATGATTCAAAATGTCAATTGGATCATGCCTCATGTTGAATAACCACTTTTTAAACCCTCACAGTGACCAAAATTGCCATTTTTACAGAGTTTTGCTTACTCAAAAGCTTCCATTTTGACCCGTTTCAGGCACAGAAATGACTTTAAACACACTTATTCTAGTTGACAAAGTCATAATTCACATCCAACAGTCATTTAGAGTCAAAAGATTAAATGTTGAAATTTCATCATTATAGACCATTTTGGGATCGTTCGACAGGTCCGGAGTCATCGTTTTTCATCCGAAAATTGATTTTTAGGACTGTACCAAAAATGATTCAAAATGTCAATTGGATCATGCCTCATGTTGAATAACCACTTTTTAAACCCTCACAGTGACCAAAATTGCCATTTTTACAGAGTTTTGCTTACTCAAAAGCTTCCATTTTGACCCGTTTCAGGCACAGAAATGACTTTAAACACACTTATTCTAGTTGACAAAGTCATAATTCACATCCAACAGTAATTTAGAGTCAAAAGATTAAATGTTGAAATTTCATCATTATAGACCATTTTGGTATCGTTCGACAGGTCCGGAGTCATCGTTTTTCATCCGAAAATTGATTTTTTGGACTGTACCAAAAATGATTCAAAATGTCAATTGGATCATGCCTCATGTTGAATAACCACTTTTTAAACCCTCACAGTGACCAAAATTGCCATTTTTACAGAGTTTTGCTTACTCAAAAGCTTCAATTTTGACCCGTTTCAGGTACAGAAATGACTTTAAACACACTTATTTTAGTTGACAAAGTCCTAATTCACATCCAACAGTAATTTAGAGTCAAAAGATTAAATGTTAAAATTTAATCATTATAGACCATTTTGGGATCGTCCGACAGGTCCGGAGTCATCGTTTTTCATCCGAAAATTGATTTTTTGGACTGTACCAAAAATGATTCAAAATGTCAATTGGATCATGCCTCATGTTGAATAAACACTTTTTAAACCCTCACAGTGACAAAAAATTGCCATTTTTACAGAGTTTTGCTTACTCAAAAGCTTCCATTTTGACCCGTTTCAGGCACAGAAATGACTTTAAACACACTTATTCTAGTTGACAAAGTCATAATTCACATCCAACAGTCATTTAGAGTCAAAAGATTAAATGTTGAAATTTCATCATTATAGACCATTTTGGGATCGTTCGACAGGTCCGGAGTCATCGTTTTTCATCCGAAAATTGATTTTTTGGACTGTACCAAAAATGATTCAAAATGTCAATTGGATCATGCCTCATGTTGAATAACCACTTTTTAAACCCTCACAGTGACCAAAATTGCCATTTTTACAGAGTTTTGCTTACTCAAAAGCTTCCATTTTGACCCGTTTCAGGCACAGAAATGACTTTAAACACACTTATTCTAGTTGACAAAGTCATAATTCACATCCAACAGTAATTTAGAGTCAAAAGATTAAATGTTGAAATTTCATCATTATAGACCATTTTGGTATCGTTCGACAGGTCCGGAGTCATCGTTTTTCATCCGAAATTTGATTTTTTGGACTGTACCAACAATGATTCAAAATGTCAATTGGATCATGCCTCATGTTGAATAACCACTTTTTAAACCCCTACAGTGACCAAAATTGCCATTTTTACAGAGTTTTGCTTACTCAAAAGCTTCCATTTTGACCCGTTTCAGGCACAGAAATGACTTTAAACACACTTATTCTAGTTGACAAAGTCATAATTCACATCCAACAGTAATTTAGAGTCAAAAGATTAAATGTTAAAATGTCATCATTATAGACCATTTTGGGATCGTTCGACAGGTCCGGAGTCATCGTTTTTCATCCGAAAATTGATTTTTTGGACTGTACCAAAAATGATTCAAAATGTCAATTGGATCATGCCTCGTGTTAAATAACCACTTTTTAAACCCTCACAGTGACCAAAATTGCCATTTTGACAGAGTTTTGCTTACTCAAAAGCTTCCATTTTGACCCGTTTCAGGCACAGAAATGACTTTAAACACACTTATTCTAGTTGACAAAGTCATAATTCACATCCAACAGTAATTTAGAGTCAAAAGATTAAATGTTGAAATTTCATCATTATAGACCATTTTGGTATCGTTCGACAGGTCCGGAGTCATCGTTTTTCACCGAAAATTTATTTTTTGGACTGTACCAACAATGATTCAAAATGTCAATTGGATCATGCCTCATGTTGAATAACCACTTTTTAAACCCCCACAGTGACCAAAATTGCCATTTTTACAGAGTTTTGCTTACTCAAAAGCTTCCATTTTGACCCGTTTCAGGCACAGAAATGACTTTAACACACTTATTCTAGTTGACAAAGTCATAATTCACATCCAACAGTAATTTAGAGTCAAAAGATTAAATGTTGAAATTTCATCATTATAGACCATTTTATGATCGTTCGACAGGTCCGGAGTCATCGTTTTTCATCCGAAAATTTATTTTTTGGACTGTACCAAAAATGATTCAAAATGTCAATTGGATCATGCCTCATGTTGAATAACCACTTTTTAAACCCTCACAGTGACCAAAATTGCCATTTTGACAGAGTTTTGCTTACTCAAAAGCTTCCATTTTGACCCGTTTCAGGCACAGAAATGACTTTAAACACACTTATTCTAGTTGACAACGTCATAATTCACATCCAACAGTAATTTAGAGTCAAAAGATTAAATGTTGAAATTTCATCATTATAGACCATTTTATGATCGTTCGACAGGTCCGGAGTCATCGTTTTTCATCCGAAAATTGATTTTTTGGACTGTACCAAAAATGATTCGAAATGTCAATTGGATCATGCCTCATGTTGAATAACCACTTTTTAAACCATCACAGTGACCAAAATTGCCATTTTTACAGAGTTTTGCTTACTCAAAAGCTTCAATTTTGACCCGTTTCAGGCACAGAAATGACTTTAAACACACTTATTTTAGTTGACAAAGTCCTAATTCACATCCAACAGTAATTTAGAGTCAAAAGATTAAATGTTAAAATTTCATCATTATAGACCATTTTGGGATCGTTCGACAGGTCCGGAGTCATCGTTTTTCATCCGAAAATTGATTTTTTGGACTGTACCAAAAATGATTCAAAATGTCAATTGGATCATGCCTCATGTTGAATAAACACTTTTTAAACCCTCACAGTGACCAAAATTGCCATTTTTACAGAGTTTTGCTTACTCAAAAGCTTCAATTTTGACCCGTTTCAGGCACAGAAATGACATTAAACACACTTATTTTAGTTGACAAAGTCCTAATTCACATCCAACAGTAAGTTAGAGTCAAAAGATTAAATGTTAAAATTACATCATTATAGACCATTTTGGGATCGTTCGACAGGTCCGGAGTCATCGTTTTTCATCCGAAAATTGATTTTTTGGACTGTACCAAAAATGATTCAAAATGTCAATTGGATCATGCCTCATGTTGAATAACCACTTTTTAAACCCTCACAGTGACAAAAAATTGCCATTTTTACAGAGTTTTGCTTACTCAAAAGCTTCCATTTTGACCCGTTTCAGGCACAGAAATGACTTTAAACACACTTATTCTAGTTGACAAAGTCATAATTCACATCCAACAGTCATTTAGAGTCAAAAGATTAAATGTTGAAATTTCATCATTATAGACCATTTTGGGATCGTTCGACAGGTCCGGAGTCATCGTTTTTCATCCGAAAATTGATTTTTTGGACTGTACCAAAAATGATTCAAAATGTCAATTGGATCATGCCTCATGTTGAATAACCACTTTTTAAACCCTCACAGTGACCAAAATTGCCATTTTTACAGAGTTTTGCTTACTCAAAAGCTTCCATTTTGACCCGTTTCAGGCACAGAAATGACTTTAAACACACTTATTCTAGTTGACAAAGTCATAATTCACATCCAACAGTAATTTAGAGTCAAAAGAATAAATGTTGAAATTTCATCATTATAGACCATTTTGGGATCGTTCGACAGGTCCGGAGTCATCGTTTTTCATCCGAAAATTGATTTTTTGGACTGTACCAAAAATGATTCAAAATGTCAATTGGATCATGCCTCATGTTGAATAAACACTTTTTTAACCCTCACAGTGACAAAAAATTGCCATTTTTACAGAGTTTTGCTTACTCAAAAGCTTCCATTTTGACCCGTTTCAGGCACAGAAATGACTTTAAACACACTTATTCTAGTTGACAAAGTCATAATTCACATCCAACAGTCATTTAGAGTCAAAAGATTAAATGTTGAAATTTCATCATTATAGACCATTTTGGGATCGTTCGACAGGTCCGGAGTCATCGTTTTTCATCCGAAAATTGATTTTTTGGACTGTACCAAAAATGATTCAAAATGTCAATTGGATCATGCCTCATGTTGAATAACCACTTTTTAAACCCTCACAGTGACCAAAATTGCCATTTTTACAGAGTTTTGCTTACTCAAAAGCTTCCATTTTGACCCGTTTCAGGCACAGAAATGACTTTAAACACACTTATTCTAGTTGACAAAGTCATAATTCACATCCAACAGTCATTTAGAGTCAAAAGATTAAATGTTGAAATTTCATCATTATAGACCATTTTGGGATTGTTCGACAGGTCCGGAGTCATCGTTTTTCATCCGAAAATTGATTTTTAGGACTGTACCAAAAATGATTCAAAATGTCAATTGGATCATGCCTCATGTTGAATAACCACTTTTTAAACCCCCACAGTGACCAAAATTGCCATTTTTACAGAGTTTTGCTTACTCAAAAGCTTCCATTTTGACCCGTTTCAGGCACAGAAATGACTTTAAACACACTTATTCTAGTTGACAAAGTCATAATTCACATCCAACAGTAATTTAGAGTCAAAAGATTAAATGTTGAAATTTCATCATTATAGACCATTTTATGATCGTTCGACAGGTCCGGAGTCATCGTTTTTCATCCGAAAATTGATTTTTTGTACTGTACCAAAAATGATTCAAAATGTCAACTGGATCATGCCTCATGTTGAATAACCACTTTTTAAACCCTCACAGTGACCAAAATTGCCATTTTTACAGAGTTTTGCTTACTCAAAAGCTTCCATTTTGACACGTTTCAGGCACAGAAATGACCTTAAACACACTTATTCTAGTTGACAAAGTCATAATTCACATCCAACAGTAATTTAGAGTCAAAAGATTAAATGTTGAAATTTCATCATTATAGACCATTTTGGTATCGTTCGACAGGTCCGGAATCATCGTTTTTCATCCGAAAATTGATTTTTTGGACTGTACCAAAAACAATTCAAAATGTCAATTGGATCATGCCTCATGTTGAATAACCACTTTTTAAACCCTCACAGTGACCAAAATTGCCATTTTTACAGAGTTTTGCTTACTCAAAAGCTTCAATTTTGACCCGTTTCAGGCACAGAAATGACTTTAAACACACTTATTCTAGTTGACAAAGTCATAATTCACATCCAACAGTAATTTAGAGTCAAAAGATTAAATGTTGAAATTTCATCATTATAGACCATTTTATGATCGTTCGACAGGTCCGGAGTCATCGTTTTTCATCCGAAAATTGATTTTTTGTAAAGTACCAAAAATGATTCAAAATGTCAACTGGATCATTCCTCATGTTGAATAACCACTTTTTAAACCCTCACAGTGACCAAAATTGCCATTTTTACAGAGTTTTGCTTACTCAAAAGCTTCCATTTTGACACGTTTCAGGCACAGAAATGACTTTAAACACACTTATTCTAGTTGACAAAGTCATAATTCACATCCAACAGTAATTTAGAGTCAAAAGATTAAATGTTGAAATTTCATCATTATAGACCATTTTGGTATCGTTCGACAGGTCCGGAATCATCGTTTTTCATCCGAAAATTGATTTTTTGGACTGTACCAAAAACAATTCAAAATGTCAATTGGATCATGCCTCATGTTGAATAACCACTTTTTAAACCCTCACAGTGACCAAAATTGCCATTTTTACAGAGTTTTGCTTACTCAAAAGCTTCAATTTTGACCCGTTTCAGGCACAGAAATGACTTTAAACACACTTATTTTAGTTGACAAAGTCCTAATTCACATCCAACAGTAATTTAGAGTCAAAAGATTAAATGTTAAAATTTAATCATTATAGACCATTTTGGGATCGTTCGACAGGTCCGGAGTCATCGTTTTTCATCCGAAAATTGATTTTTTGGACTGTACCAAAAATGATTCAAAATGTCAATTGGATCATGCCTCATGTTGAATAAACACTTTTTAAACCCTCACAGTGACAAAAAATTGCCATTTTTACAGAGTTTTGCTTACTCAAAAGCTTCCATTTTGACCCGTTTCAGGCACAGAAATGACTTTAAACACACTTATTCTAGTTGACAAAGTCATAATTCACATCCAACAGTCATTTAGAGTCAAAAGATTAAATGTTGAAATTTCATCATTATAGACCATTTTGGGATCGTTCGACAGGTCCGGAGTCATCGTTTTTCATCCGAAAATTGATTTTTTGGACTGTACCAAAAATGATTCAAAATGTCAATTGGATCATGCCTCATGTTGAATAACCACTTTTTAAACCCTCACAGTGACCAAAATTGCCATTTTTACAGAGTTTTGCTTACTCAAAAGCTTCCATTGTGACCCGTTTCAGGCACAGAAATGA
The DNA here is from genome assembly GCF_964263255.1 of Lissotriton vulgaris. Taxonomy (NCBI): domain Eukaryota; kingdom Metazoa; phylum Chordata; class Amphibia; order Caudata; family Salamandridae; genus Lissotriton; species Lissotriton vulgaris. Next base: position 184,707 of record NW_028243603.1, on the reverse strand, counting down.
CTTTAAACACACTTATTCTAGTTGACAAAGTCATAATTCACATCCAACAGTAATTTAGAGTCAAAAGATTAAATGTTGAAATTTCATCATTATAGACCATTTTGGTATCGTTCGACAGGTCCGGAGTCATCGTTTTTCATCCGAAAATTGATTTTTTGGACTGTACCAACAATGATTCAAAATGTCAATTGGATCATGCCTCATGTTGAATAACCACTTTTTAAACCCCCACAGTGACCAAAATTGCCATTTTTACAGAGTTTTGCTTACTCAAAAGCTTCCATTTTGACCCGTTTCAGGCACAGAAATGACTTTAAACACACTTATTCTAGTTGACAAAGTCATAATTCACATCCAACAGTAATTTAGAGTCAAAAGATTAAATGTTAAAATTTCATCATTATAGACCATTTTGGGATCGTTCGACAGGTCCGGAGTCATCGTTTTTCATCCGAAAATTGATTTTTTGGACTGTACCAAAAACGATTCAAAATGTCAATTGGATCATGCCTCGTGTTGAATAACCACTTTTTAAACCCTCACAGTGACCAAAATTGCCATTTTGACAGAGTTTTGCTTACTCAAAAGCTTCCATTTTGACCCGTTTCAGGCACAGAAATGACTTTAAACACACTTATTCTAGTTGACAAAGTCATAATTCACATCCAACAGTAATTTAGAGTCAAAAGATTAAATGTTGAAATTTCATCATTATAGACCATTTTGGTATCGTTCGACAGGTCCGGAGTCATCGTTTTTCATCCGAAAATTTATTTTTTGGACTGTACCAACAATGATTCAAAATGTCAATTGGATCATGCCTCATGTTGAATAACCACTTTTTAAACCCCCACAGTGACCAAAATTGCCATTTTTACAGAGTTTTGCTTACTCGAAAGCTTCCATTTTGACCCGTTTCAGGCACAGAAATGACTTTAAACACACTTATTCTAGTTGACAAAGTCATAATTCACATCCAACAGTAATTTAGAGTCAAAAGATTAAATGTTGAAATTTCATCATTATAGACCATTTTATGATCGTTCGACAGGTCCGGAGTCATCGTTTTTCATCCGAAAATTGATTTTTTGGACTGTACCAAAAATGATTCAAAATGTCAATTGGATCATGCCTCATGTTGAATACCCACTTTTTAAACCCTCACAGTGACCAAAATTGCCATTTTGACAGAGTTTTGCTTACTCAAAAGCTTCCATTTTGACCCGTTTCAGGCACAGAAATGACTTTAAACACACTTATTCTAGTTGACAACGTCATAATTCACATCCAACAGTAATTTAGAGTCAAAAGATTAAATGTTGAAATTTCATCATTATAGACCATTTTATGATCGTTCGACAGGTCCGGAGTCATCGTTTTTCATCCGAAAATTGATTTTTTGGACTGTACCAAAAATGATTCGAAATGTCAATTGGATCATGCCTCATGTTGAATAACCACTTTTTAAACCATCACAGTGACCAAAATTGCCATTTTTACAGAGTTTTGCTTACTCAAAAGCTTCAATTTTGACCCGTTTCAGGCACAGAAATGACTTTAAACACACTTATTTTAGTTGACAAAGTCCTAATTCACATCCAACAGTAATTTAGAGTCAAAAGATTAAATGTTAAAATTTCATCATTATAGACCATTTTGGGATCGTTCGACAGGTCCGGAGTCATCGTTTTTCATCCGAAAATTGATTTTTTGGACTGTACCAAAAATGATTCAAAATGTCAATTGGATCATGCCTCATGTTGAATAAACACTTTTTAAACCCTCACAGTGACCAAAATTGCCATTTTTACAGAGTTTTGCTTACTCAAAAGCTTCAATTTTGACCCGTTTCAGGCACAGAAATGACATTAAACACACTTATTTTAGTTGACAAAGTCCTAATTCACATCCAACAGTAATTTAGAGTCAAAAGATTAAATGTTAAAATTTCATCATTATAGACCATTTTGGGATCGTTCGACAGGTCCGGAGTCATCGTTTTTCATCCGAAAATTGATTTTTTGGACTGTACCAAAAATGATTCAAAATGTCAATTGGATCATGCCTCATGTTGAATAAACACTTTTTAAACCCTCACAGTGACCAAAATTGCCATTTTTACAGAGTTTTGCTTACTCAAAAGCTTCAATTTTGACCCGTTTCAGGCACAGAAATGACATTAAACACACTTATTTTAGTTGACAAAGTCCTAATTCACATCCAACAGTAATTTAGAGTCAAAAGATTAAATGTTAAAATTTCATCATTATAGACCATTTTGGGATCGTTCGACAGGTCCGGAGTCATCGTTTTTCATCCGAAAATTGATTTTTTGGACTGTACCAAAAATGATTCAAAATGTCAATTGGATCATGCCTCATGTTGAATAACCACTTTTTAAACCCTCACAGTGACAAAAAATTGCCATTTTTACAGAGTTTTGCTTACTCAAAAGCTTCCATTTTGACCCGTTTCAGGCACAGAAATGACTTTAAACACACTTATTCTAGTTGACAACGTCATAATTCACATCCAACAGTCATTTAGAGTCAAAAGATTAAATGTTGAAATTTCATCATTATAGACCATTTTGGGATCGTTCGACAGGTCCGGAGTCATCGTTTTTCATCCGAAAATTGATTTTTTGGACTGTACCAAAAATGATTCAAAATGTCAATTGGATCATGCCTCATGTTGAATAACCACTTTTTAAACCCTCACAGTGACCAAAATTGCCATTTTTACAGAGTTTTGCTTACTCAAAAGCTTCCATTTTGACCCGTTTCAGGCACAGAAATGACTTTAAACACACTTATTCTAGTTGACAAAGTCATAATTCACATCCAACAGTAATTTAGAGTCAAAAGAATAAATGTTAAAATTTCATCATTATAGACCATTTTGGGATCGTTCGACAGGTCCGGAGTCATCGTTTTTCATCCGAAAATTGATTTTTTGGACTGTACCAAAAATGATTCAAAATGTCAATTGGATCATGCCTCATGTTGAATAACCACTTTTTAAACCCTCACAGTGACAAAAAATTGCCATTTTTACAGAGTTTTGCTTACTCAAAAGCTTCCATTTTGACCCGTTTCAGGCACAGAAATGACTTTAAACACACTTATTCTAGTTGACAACGTCATAATTCACATCCAACAGTCATTTAGAGTCAAAAGATTAAATGTTGAAATTTCATCATTATAGACCATTTTGGGATCGTTCGACAGGTCCGGAGTCATCGTTTTTCATCCGAAAATTGATTTTTTGGACTGTACCAAAAATGATTCAAAATGTCAATTGGATCATGCCTCATGTTGAATAACCACTTTTTAAACCCTCACAGTGACCAAAATTGCCATTTTTACAGAGTTTTGCTTACTCAAAAGCTTCCATTTTGACCCGTTTCAGGCACAGAAATGACTTTAAACACACTTATTCTAGTTGACAAAGTCATAATTCACATCCAACAGTAATTTAGAGTCAAAAGAATAAATGTTGAAATTTCATCATTATAGACCATTTTGGTATCGTTCGACAGGTCCGGAGTCATTGTTTTTCATCCGAAAATTGATTTTTTGGACTGTACCAACAATGATTCAAAATGTCAATTGGATCATGCATCATGTTGAATAACCACTTTTTAAACCCCCACAGTGACCAAAATTGCCATTTTTACAGAGTTTTGCTTACTCAAAAGCTTCAATTTTGACCCGTTTCAGGCACAGAAATGACTTTAAACACACTTATTTTAGTTGACAAAGTCCTAATTCACATCCAACAGTAATTTAGAGTCAAAAGATTAAATGTTAAAATTTCATCATTATAGACCATTTTGGGATCGTTCGACAGGTCAGGAGTCATCGTTTTTCATCCGAAAATTGATTTTTTGGACTGTACCAAAAATGATTCAAAATGTCAATTGGATCATGCCTCATGTTGAATAAACACTTTTCAAACCCTCACAGTGACCAAAATTGCCATTTTTACAGAGTTTTGCTTACTCAAAAGCTTCAATTTTGACCCGTTTCAGGCACAGAAATGACTTTAAACACACTTATTTTAGTTGACAAAGTCCTAATTCACATCCAACAGTAATTTAGAGTCAAAAGATTAAATGTTGAAATTTCATCATTATAGACCATTTTGGGATCGTTCGACAGGTCCGGAGTCATCGTTTTTCATCCGAAAATTGATTTTTTGGACTGTACCAAAAATGATTCAAAATGTCAATTGGATCATGCCTCATGTTGAATAACCACTTTTTAAACCCTCACAGTGACCAAAATTGCCATTTTTACAGAGTTTTGCTTACTCAAAAGCTTCCATTTTGACCCGTTTCAGGCACAGAAATGACTTTAAACACACTTATTCTAGTTGACAAAGTCATAATTCACATCCAACAGTCATTTAGAGTCAAAAGATTAAATGTTGAAATTTCATCATTATAGACCATTTTGGGATCGTTCGACAGGTCCGGAGTCATCGTTTTTCATCCGAAAATTGATTTTTAGGACTGTACCAAAAATGATTCAAAATGTCAATTGGATCATGCCTCATGTTGAATAACCACTTTTTAAACCCTCACAGTGACCAAAATTGCCATTTTTACAGAGTTTTGCTTACTCAAAAGCTTCCATTTTGACCCGTTTCAGGCACAGAAATGACTTTAAACACACTTATTCTAGTTGACAAAGTCATAATTCACATCCAACAGTAATTTAGAGTCAAAAGATTAAATGTTGAAATTTCATCATTATAGACCATTTTGGTATCGTTCGACAGGTCCGGAGTCATCGTTTTTCATCCGAAAATTGATTTTTTGGACTGTACCAACAATGATTCAAAATGTCAATTGGATCATGCCTCATGTTGAATAACCACTTTTTAAACCCCCTCAGTGACCAAAATTGCCATTTTTACAGAGTTTTGCTTACTCAAAAGCTTCCATTTTGACCCGTTTCAGGCACAGAAATGACTTTAAACACACTTATTCTAGTTGACAAAGTCATAATTCACATCCAAAAGTAATTTAGAGTCAAAAGATTAAATGTTGAAATTTCATCATTTTAGACCATTTTATGATCGTTCGACAGGTCCGGAGTCATCGTTTTTCATCCGAAAATTGATTTTTTGTACTGTACCAAAAATGATTCAAAATGTCAATTGGATCATGCCTCATGTTGAATAACCACTTTTTAAACCCTCACAGTGACCAAAATTGCCATTTTTACAGAGTTTTGCTTACTCAAAAGCTTCCATTTTGACATGTTTCAGGCACAGAAATGACTTTAAACACACTTATTCTAGTTGACAAAGTCATAATTCACATCCAACAGTAATTTAGAGTCAAAAGATTAAATGTTGAAATTTCATCATTATAGACCATTTTGGTATCGTTCGACAGGTCCGGAATCATCGTTTTTCATCCGAAAATTGATTTTTTGGACTGTACCAAAAACAATTCAAAATGTCAATTGGATCATGCCTCATGTTGAATAACCACTTTTTAAACCCTCACAGTGACCAAAATTGCCATTTTTACAGAGTTTTGCTTACTCAAAAGCTTCCATTTTGACCCGTTTCAGGCACAGAAATGACTTTAAACACACTTATTTTAGTTGACAAAGTCCTAATTCACATCCAACAGTAATTTAGAGTCAAAAGAATAAATGTTAAAATTTAATCATTATAGACCATTTTGGGATCGTTCGACAGGTCCGGAGTCATCGTTTTTCATCCGAAAATTGATTTTTTGGACTGTACCAAAAATGATTCAAAATGTCAATTGGATCATGCCTCATGTTGAATAAACACTTTTTAAACCCTCACAGTGACAAAAAATTGCCATTTTTACAGAGTTTTGCTTACTCAAAAGCTTCCATTTTGACCCGTTTCAGGCACAGAAATGACTTTAAACACACTTATTCTAGTTGACAAAGTCATAATTCACATCCAACAGTCATTTAGAGTCAAAAGATTAAATGTTGAAATTTCATCATTATAGACCATTTGGGATCGTTCGACAGGTCCGGAGTCATCGTTTTTCATCCGAAAATTGATTTTTTGGACTGTACCAAAAATGATTCAAAATGTCAATTGGATCATGCCTCATGTTGAATAACCACTTTTTAAACCCTCACAGTGACCAAAATTGCCATTTTTACAGAGTTTTGCTTACTCAAAAGCTTCCATTTTGACCCGTTTCAGGCACAGAAATGACTTTAAACACACTTATTCTAGTTGACAAAGTGATAATTCACATCCAACAGTAATTTAGAGTCAAAAGATTAAATGTTGAAATTTCATCATTATAGACCATTTTGGTATCGTTCGACAGGTCCGGAGTCATCGTTTTTCATCCGAAAATTGATTTTTTGGACTGTACCAACAATGATTCAAAATGTCAATTGGATCATGCCTCATGGTGAATAACCACTTTTTAAACCCCCACAGTGACCAAAATTGCCATTTTTACAGAGTTTTGCTTACTCAAAAGCTTCCATTTTGACCCGTTTCAGGCACAGAAATGACTTTAAACACACTTATTCTAGTTGACAAAGTCATAATTCACATCCAACAGTAATTTAGAGTCAAAAGATTAAATGTTAAAATTTCATCATTATAGACCATTTTGGGATCGTTCGACAGGTCCGGAGTCATCGTTTTTCATCCGAAAATTGATTTTTTGGACTGTACCAAAAACGATTCAAAATGTCAATTGGATCATGCCTCGTGTTGAATAACCACTTTTTAAAACCTCACAGTGACCAAAATTGCCATTTTGACAGAGTTTTGCTTACTCAAAAGCTTCCATTTTGACCCGTTTCAGGCACGGAAATGACTTTAAACACACTTATTCTAGTTGACAAAGTCATAATTCACATCCAACAGTAATTTAGAGTCAAAAGATTAAATGTTGAAATTTCATCATTATAGACCATTTTGGTATCGTTCGACAGGTCCGGAGTCATCGTTTTTCATCCGAAAATTTATTTTTTGGACTGTACCAACAATGATTCAAAATGTCAATTGGATCATGCCTCATGATAAATAAACACTTTTCAAACCCTCACAGTGACCAAAATTGCCATTTTTACAGAGTTTTGCTTACTCAAAAGCTTCAATTTTGACCCGTTTCAGGCACAGAAATGACTTTAAACACACTTATTTTAGTTGACAAAGTCCTAATTCACATCCAACAGTAATTTAGAGTCAAAAGATTAAATGTTAAAATTTCATCATTATAGACCATTTTGGGATCGTTCGACAGGTCCGGAGTCATCGTTTTTCATCCGAAAATTGATTTTTTGGACTGTACCAAAAATGATTCAAAATGTCAATTGGATCATGCCTCATGTTGAATAAACACTTTTTTAACCCTCACAGTGACAAAAAATTGCCATTTTTACAGAGTTTTGCTTACTCAAAAGCTTCCATTTTGACCCGTTTCAGGCACAGAAATGACTTTAAACACACTTATTCTAGTTGACAAAGTCATAATTCACATCCAACAGTCATTTAGAGTCAAAAGATTAAATGTTGAAATTTCATCATTATAGACCATTTTGGGATCGTTCGACAGGTCCGGAGTCATCGTTTTTCATCCGAAAATTGATTTTTTGGACTGTACCAAAAATGATTCAAAATGTCAATTGGATCATGCCTCATGTTGAATAACCACTTTTTAAACCCTCACAGTGACCAAAATTGCCATTTTTACAGAGTTTTGCTTACTCAAAAGCTTCCATTTTGACCCGTTTCAGGCACAGAAATGACTTTAAACACACTTATTCTAGTTGACAAAGTCATAATTCACATCCAACAGTCATTTAGAGTCAAAAGATTAAATGTTGAAATTTCATCATTATAGACCATTTTGGGATTGTTCGACAGGTCCGGAGTCCTCGTTTTTCATCCGAAAATTGATTTTTAGGACTGTACCAAAAATGATTCAAAATGTCAATTGGATCATGCCTCATGTTGAATAACCACTTTTTAAACCCCCACAGTGACCAAAATTGCCATTTTTACAGAGTTTTGCTTACTCAAAAGCTTCCATTTTGACCCGTTTCAGGCACAGAAATGACTTTAAACACACTTATTCTAGTTGACAAAGTCATAATTCACATCCAACAGTAATTTAGAGTCAAAAGATTAAATGTTGAAATTTCATCATTATAGACCATTTTATGATCGTTCGACAGGTCCGGAGTCATCGTTTTTCATCCGAAAATTGATTTTTTGTACTGTACCAAAAATGATTCAAAATGTCAACTGGATCATGCCTCATGTTGAATAACCACTTTTTAAACCCTCACAGTGACCAAAATTGCCATTTTTACAGAGTTTTGCTTACTCAAAAGCTTCCATTTTGACACGTTTCAGGCACAGAAATGACTTTAAACACACTTATTCTAGTTGACAAAGTCATAATTCACATCCAACAGTAATTTAGAGTCAAAAGATTAAATGTTGAAATTTCATCATTATAGACCATTTTGGTATCGTTCGACAGGTCCGGAATCATCGTTTTTCATCCGAAAATTGATTTTTTGGACTGTACCAAAAACAATTCAAAATGTCAATTGGATCATGCCTCATGTTGAATAACCACTTTTTAAACCCTCACAGTGACCAAAATTGCCATTTTTACAGAGTTTTGCTTACTCAAAAGCTTCCATTTTGACCCGTTTCAGGCACAGAAATGACTTTAAACACACTTATTCTAGTTGACAAAGTCATAATTCACATCCAACAGTCATTTAGAGTCAAAAGATTAAATGTTGAAATTTCATCATTATAGACCATTTTGGGATCGTTCGACAGGTCCGGAGTCATCGTTTTTCATCCGAAAATTGATTTTTTGGACTGTACCAAAAATGATTCAAAATGTCAATTGGATCATGCCTCATGTTGAATAACCACTTTTTAAACCCTCACAGTGACCAAAATTGCCATTTTGACAGAGTTTTGCTTTCTCAAAAGCTTCCATTTTGATCCGTTTCAGGCACAGAAATGACTTTAAACACACTTATTCTAGTTGACAACGTCATAATTCACATCCAACAGTAATTTAGAGTCAAAAGATTAAATGTTGAAATTTCATCATTATAGACCATTTTATGATCGTTCGACAGGTCCGGAGTCATCGTTTTTCATCCGAAAATTGATTTTTTGGACTGTACCAAAAATGATTCGAAATGTCAATTGGATCATGCCTCATGTTGAATAACCACTTTTTAAACCATCACAGTGACCAAAATTGCCATTTTTACAGAGTTTTGCTTACTCAAAAGCTTCAATTTTGACCCGTTTCAGGCACAGAAATGACTTTAAACACACTTATTTTAGTTGACAAAGTCCTAATTCACATCCAACAGTAATTTAGAGTCAAAAGATTAAATGTTAAAATTTCATCATTATAGACCATTTTGGGATCGTTCGACACGTCCGAAAATTGATTTTTTGGACTGTACCAAAAATGATTCAAAATGTCAATTGGATCATGCCTCATGTTGAATAAACACTTTTTAAACCCTCACAGTGACCAAAATTGCCATTTTTACAGAGTTTTGCTTACTCAAAAGCTTCAATTTTGACCCGTTTCAGGCACAGAAATGACATTAAACACACTTATTTTAGTTGACAAAGTCCTAATTCACATCCAACAGTAATTTAGAGTCAAAAGATTAAATGTTAAAATTTCATCATTATAGACCATTTTGGGATCGTTCGACAGGTCCGGAGTCATCGTTTTTCATCCGAAAATTGATTTTTTGGACTGTACCAAAAATGATTCAAAATATCAATTGGATCATGCCTCATGTTGAATAACCACTTTTTAAACCCTCACAGTGACAAAAAATTGCCATTTTTACAGAGTTTTGCTTACTCAAAAGCTTCCATTTTGACCCGTTTCAGGCACAGAAATGACTTTAAACACACTTATTCTAGTTGACAACGTCATAATTCACATCCAACAGTCATTTAGAGTCAAAAGATTAAATGTTGAAATTTCATCATTATAGACCATTTTGGGATCGTTCGACAGGTCCGGAGTCATCGTTTTTCATCCGAAAATTGATTTTTTGGACTGTACCAAAAATGATTCAAAATGTCAATTGGATCATGCCTCATGTTGAATAACCACTTTTTAAACCCTCACAGTGACCAAAATTGCCATTTTTACAGAGTTTTGCTTACTCAAAAGCTTCCATTTTGACCCGTTTCAGGCACAGAAATGACTTTAAACACACTTATTCTAGTTGACAAAGTCATAATTCACATCCAACAGTAATTTAGAGTCAAAAGAATAAATGTTGAAATTTCATCATTATAGACCATTTTGGTATCGTTCGACAGGTCCGGAGTCATCGTTTTTCATCCGAAAATTGATTTTTTGGACTGTACCAACAATGATTCAAAATGTCAATTGGATCATGCCTCATGTTGAATAACCACTTTTTAAACCCCCACAGTGACCAAAATTGCCATTTTTACAGAGTTTTGCTTACTCAAAAGCTTCCATTTTGACCCGTTTCAGGCACAGAAATGACTTTAAACACACTTATTCTAGTTGACAAAGTCATAATTCACATCCAACAGTCATTTAGAGTCAAAAGATTAAATGTTGAAATTTCATCATTATAGACCATTTTGGGATCGTTCGACAGGTCCGGAGTCATCGTTTTTCATCCGAAAATTGATTTTTTGGACTGTACCAAAAATGATTCAAAATGTCAATTGGATCATGCCTCATGTTGAATAACCACTTTTTAAACCCTCACAGTGACCAAAATTGCCATTTTGACAGAGTTTTGCTTTCTCAAAAGCTTCCATTTTGATCCGTTTCAGGCACAGAAATGACTTTAAACACACTTATTCTAGTTGACAACGTCATAATTCACATCCAACAGTAATTTAGAGTCAAAAGATTAAATGTTGAAATTTCATCATTATAGACCATTTTATGATCGTTCGACAGGTCCGGAGTCATCGTTTTTCATCCGAAAATTGATTTTTTGGACTGTACCAAAAATGATTCGAAATGTCAATTGGATCATGCCTCATGTTGAATAACCACTTTTTAAACCATCACAGTGACCAAAATTGCCATTTTTACAGAGTTTTGCTTACTCAAAAGCTTCAATTTTGACCCGTTTCAGGCACAGAAATGACTTTAAACACACTTATTTTAGTTGACAAAGTCCTAATTCACATCCAACAGTAATTTAGAGTCAAAAGATTAAATGTTAAAATTTCATCATTATAGACCATTTTGGGATCGTTCGACACGTCCGAAAATTGATTTTTTGGACTGTACCAAAAATGATTCAAAATGTCAATTGGATCATGCCTCATGTTGAATAAACACTTTTTAAACCCTCACAGTGACCAAAATTGCCATTTTTACAGAGTTTTGCTTACTCAAAAGCTTCAATTTTGACCCGTTTCAGGCACAGAAATGACATTAAACACACTTATTTTAGTTGACAAAGTCCTAATTCACATCCAACAGTAATTTAGAGTCAAAAGATTAAATGTTAAAATTTCATCATTATAGACCATTTTGGGATCGTTCGACAGGTCCGGAGTCATCGTTTTTCATCCGAAAATTGATTTTTTGGACTGTACCAAAAATGATTCAAAATGTCAATTGGATCATGCCTCATGTTGAATAACCACTTTTTAAACCCTCACAGTGACAAAAAATTGCCATTTTTACAGAGTTTTGCTTACTCAAAAGCTTCCATTTTGACCCGTTTCAGGCACAGAAATGACTTTAAACACACTTATTCTAGTTGACAACGTCATAATTCACATCCAACAGTCATTTAGAGTCAAAAGATTAAATGTTGAAATTTCATCATTATAGACCATTTTGGGATCGTTCGACAGGTCCGGAGTCATCGTTTTTCATCCGAAAATTGATTTTTTGGACTGTACCAAAAATGATTCAAAATGTCAATTGGATCATGCCTCATGTTGAATAACCACTTTTTAAACCCTCACAGTGACCAAAATTGCCATTTTTACAGAGTTTTGCTTACTCAAAAGCTTCCATTTTGACCCGTTTCAGGCACAGAAATGACTTTAAACACACTTATTCTAGTTGACAAAGTCATAATTCACATCCAACAGTAATTTAGAGTCAAAAGAATAAATGTTGAAATTTCATCATTATAGACCATTTTGGTATCGTTCGACAGGTCCGGAGTCATCGTTTTTCATCCGAAAATTGATTTTTTGGACTGTACCAACAATGATTCAAAATGTCAATTGGATCATGCCTCATGTTGAATAACCACTTTTTAAACCCCCACAGTGACCAAAATTGCCATTTTTACAGAGTTTTGCTTACTCAAAAGCTTCAATTTTGACCCGTTTCAGGCACAGAAATGACTTTAAACACACTTATTTTAGTTGACAAAGTCCTAATTCACATCCAACAGTAATTTAGAGTCAAAAGATTAAATGTTAAAATTTCATCATTATAGACCATTTTGGGATCGTTCGACAGGTCAGGAGTCATCGTTTTTCATCCGAAAATTGATTTTTTGGACTGTACCAAAAATGATTCAAAATGTCAATTGGATCATGCCTCATGTTGAATAAACACTTTTCAAACCCTCACAGTGACCAAAATTGCCATTTTTACAGAGTTTTGCTTACTCAAAAGCTTCAATTTTGACCCGTTTCAGGCACAGAAATGACTTTAAACACACTTATTTTAGTTGACAAAGTCCTAATTCACATCCAACAGTAATTTAGAGTCAAAAGATTAAATGTTAAAATTTCATCATTATAGACCATTTTGGGATCGTTCGACAGGTCCGGAGTCATCGTTTTTCATCCGAAAATTGATTTTTTGGACTGTACCAAAAATGATTCAAAATGTCAATTGGATCATGCCTCATGTTGAATAAACACTTTTTAAACCCTCACAGTGACAAAAAATTGCCATTTTTACAGAGTTTTGCTTACTCAAAAGCTTCCATTTTGACCCGTTTCAGGCACAGAAATGACTTTAAACACACTTATTCTAGTTGACAAAGTCATAATTCACATCCAACAGTCATTTAGAGTCAAAAGATTAAATGTTGAAATTTCATCATTATAGACCATTTTGGTATCGTTCGACAGGTCCGGAGTCATCGTTTTTCATCCGAAAATTGATTTTTTGGACTGTACCAAAAATGATTCAAAATGTCAATTGGATCATGCCTCATGTTGAATAACCACTTTTTAAACCCTCACAGTGACCAAAATTGCCATTTTTACAGAGTTTTGCTTACTCAAAAGCTTCCATTTTGACCCGTTTCAGGCACAGAAATGACTTTAAACACACTTATTCTAGTTGACAAAGTCATAATTCACATCCAACAGTAATTTAGAGTCAAAAGAATAAATGTTGAAATTTCATCATTATAGACCATTTTGGTATCGTTCGACAGGTCCGGAGTCATCGTTTTTCATCCGAAAATTGATTTTTTGGACTGTACCAACAATGATTCAAAATGTCAATTGGATCATGCCTCATGTTGAATAACCACTTTTTAAACCCCCACAGTGACCAAAATTGCCATTTTTACAGAGTTTTGCTTACTCAAAAGCTTCCATTTTGACCCGTTTCAGGCACAGAAATGACTTTAAACACACTTATTCTAGTTGACAAAGTCATAATTCACATCCAACAGTCATTTAGAGTCAAAAGATTAAATGTTGAAATTTCATCATTATAGACCATTTTGGGATCGTTCGACAGGTCCGGAGTCATCGTTTTTCATCCGAAAATTGATTTTTTGGACTGTACCAAAAATGATTCAAAATGTCAATTGGATCATGCCTCATGTTGAATAACCACTTTTTAAACCCTCACAGTGACCAAAATTGCCATTTTGACAGAGTTTTGCTTTCTCAAAAGCTTCCATTTTGATCCGTTTCAGGCACAGAAATGACTTTAAACACACTTATTCTAGTTGACAACGTCATAATTCACATCCAACAGTAATTTAGAGTCAAAAGATTAAATGTTGAAATTTCATCATTATAGACCATTTTATGATCGTTCGACAGGTCCGGAGTCATCGTTTTTCATCCGAAAATTGATTTTTTGGACTGTACCAAAAATGATTCGAAATGTCAATTGGATCATGCCTCATGTTGAATAACCACTTTTTAAACCATCACAGTGACCAAAATTGCCATTTTTACAGAGTTTTGCTTACTCAAAAGCTTCAATTTTGACCCGTTTCAGGCACAGAAATGACTTTAAACACACTTATTTTAGTTGACAAAGTCCTAATTCACATCCAACAGTAATTTAGAGTCAAAAGATTAAATGTTAAAATTTCATCATTATAGACCATTTTGGGATCGTTCGACACGTCCGAAAATTGATTTTTTGGACTGTACCAAAAATGATTCAAAATGTCAATTGGATCATGCCTCATGTTGAATAAACACTTTTTAAACCCTCACAGTGACCAAAATTGCCATTTTTACAGAGTTTTGCTTACTCAAAAGCTTCAATTTTGACCCGTTTCAGGCACAGAAATGACATTAAACACACTTATTTTAGTTGACAAAGTCCTAATTCACATCCAACAGTAATTTAGAGTCAAAAGATTAAATGTTAAAATTTCATCATTATAGACCATTTTGGGATCGTTCGACAGGTCCGGAGTCATCGTTTTTCATCCGAAAATTGATTTTTTGGACTGTACCAAAAATGATTCAAAATGTCAATTGGATCATGCCTCATGTTGAATAACCACTTTTTAAACCCTCACAGTGACAAAAAATTGCCATTTTTACAGAGTTTTGCTTACTCAAAAGCTTCCATTTTGACCCGTTTCAGGCACAGAAATGACTTTAAACACACTTATTCTAGTTGACAACGTCATAATTCACATCCAACAGTCATTTAGAGTCAAAAGATTAAATGTTGAAATTTCATCATTATAGACCATTTTGGGATCGTTCGACAGGTCCGGAGTCATCGTTTTTCATCCGAAAATTGATTTTTTGGACTGCACCAAAAATGATTCAAAATGTCAATTGGATCATGCCTCATGTTGAATAACCACTTTTTAAACCCTCACAGTGACCAAAATTGCCATTTTTACAGAGTTTTGCTTACTCAAAAGCTTCCATTTTGACCCGTTTCAGGCACAGAAATGACTTTAAACACACTTATTCTAGTTGACAAAGTCATAATTCACATCCAACAGTAATTTAGAGTCAAAAGAATAAATGTTGAAATTTCATCATTATAGACCATTTTGGTATCGTTCGACAGGTCCGGAGTCATCGTTTTTCATCCGAAAATTGATTTTTTGGACTGTACCAACAATGATTCAAAATGTCAATTGGATCATGCCTCATGTTGAATAACCACTTTTTAAACCCCCACAGTGACCAAAATTGCCATTTTTACAGAGTTTTGCTTACTCAAAAGCTTCAATTTTGACCCGTTTCAGGCACAGAAATGACTTTAAACACACTTATTTTAGTTGACAAAGTCCTAATTCACATCCAACAGTAATTTAGAGTCAAAAGATTAAATGTTAAAATTTCATCATTATAGACCATTTTGGGATCGTTCGACAGGTCAGGAGTCATCGTTTTTCATCCGAAAATTGATTTTTTGGACTGTACCAAAAATGATTCAAAATGTCAATTGGATCATGCCTCATGTTGAATAAACACTTTTCAAACCCTCACAGTGACCAAAATTGCCATTTTTACAGAGTTTTGCTTACTCAAAAGCTTCAATTTTGACCCGTTTCAGGCACAGAAATGACTTTAAACACACTTATTTTAGTTGACAAAGTCCTAATTCACATCCAACAGTAATTTAGAGTCAAAAGATTAAATGTTAAAATTTCATCATTATAGACCATTTTGGGATCGTTCGACAGGTCCGGAGTCATCGTTTTTCATCCGAAAATTGATTTTTTGGACTGTACCAAAAATGATTCAAAATGTCAATTGGATCATGCCTCATGTTGAATAAACACTTTTTAAACCCTCACAGTGACAAAAAATTGCCATTTTTACAGAGTTTTGCTTACTCAAAAGCTTCCATTTTGACCCGTTTCAGGCACAGAAATGACTTTAAACACACTTATTCTAGTTGACAAAGTCATAATTCACATCCAACAGTCATTTAGAGTCAAAAGATTAAATGTTGAAATTTCATCATTATAGACCATTTTGGTATCGTTCGACAGGTCCGGAGTCATCGTTTTTCATCCGAAAATTGATTTTTTGGACTGTACCAACAATGATTCAAAATGTCAATTGGATCATGCCTCATGTTGAATAACCACTTTTTAAACCCCCTCAGTGACCAAAATTGCTATTTTTACAGAGTTTTGCTTACTCAAAAGCTTCCATTTTGACCCGTTTCAGGCACAGAAATGACTTTAAACACACTTATTCTAGTTGACAAAGTCATAATTCACATCCAACAGTAATTTAGAGTCAAAAGATTAAATGTTGAAATTTCATCATTATAGACCATTTTATGATCGTTCGACAGGTCCGGAGTCATCGTTTTTCATCCGAAAATTGATTTTTTGTACTGTACCAAAAATGATTCAAAATGTCAATTGGATCATGCCTCATGTTGAATAACCACTTTTTAAACCCTCACAGTGACCAAAATTGCCATTTTTACAGAGTTTTGCTTACTCAAAAGCTTCCATTTTGACATGTTTCAGGCACAGAAATGACTTTAAACACACTTATTCTAGTTGACAAAGTCATAATTCACATCCAACAGTAATTTAGAGTCAAAAGATTAAATGTTGAAATTTCATCATTATAGACCATTTTGGTATCGTTCGACAGGTCCGGAATCATCGTTTTTCATCCGAAAATTGATTTTTTGGACTGTACCAAAAACAATTCAAAATGTCAATTGGATCATGCCTCATGTTGAATAACCACTTTTTAAACCCTCACAGTGACCAAAATTGCCATTTTTAGAGTTTCGCTTACTCAAAAGCTTCCATTTTTACCCGTTTCAGGCACAGAAATGACTTTAAACACACTTATTTTAGTTGACAAAGTCCTAATTCACATCCAACAGTAATTTAGAGTCAAAAGAATGAATGTTAAAATTTAATCATTATAGACCATTTTGGGATCGTTCGACAGGTCCGGAGTCATCGTTTTTCATCCGAAAATTGATTTTTTGGACTGTACCAAAAATGATTCAAAATGTCAATTGGATCATGCCTCATGTTGAATAAACACTTTTTAAACCCTCACAGTGACAAAAAATTGCCATTTTTACAGAGATTTGCTTACTCAAAAGCTTCCATTTTGACCCGTTTCAGGCACAGAAATGACTTTAAACACACTTATTCTAGTTGACAAAGTCATAATTCACATCCAACAGTCATTTAGAGTCAAAAGATTAAATGTTGAAATTTCATCATTATAGACCATTTTGGGATCGTTCGACAGGTCCGGAGTCATCGTTTTTCATCCGAAAATTGATTTTTTGGACTGTACCAAAAATGATTCAAAATGTCAATTGGATCATGCCTCATGTTGAATAACCACTTTTTAAACCCTCACAGTGACCAAAATTGCCATTTTTACAGAGTTTTGCTTACTCAAAAGCTTCCATTTTGACCCGTTTCAGGCACAGAAATGACTTTAAACACACTTATTCTAGTTGACAAAGTGATAATTCACATCCAACAGTAATTTAGAGTCAAAAGATTAAATGTTGAAATTTCATCATTATAGACCATTTTGGTATCGTTCGACAGGTCCGGAGTCATCGTTTTTCATCCGAAAATTGATTTTTTATACTGTACCAACAATGATTCAAAATGTCAATTGGATCATGCCTCATGTTGAATAACCACTTTTTAAACCCCCACAGTGACCAAAATTGCCATTTTTACAGAGTTTTGCTTACTCAAAAGCTTCCATTTTGACCCGTTTCAGGCACAGAAATGACTTTAAACACACTTATTCTAGTTGACAAAGTCATAATTCACATCCAACAGTAATTTAGAGTCAAAAGATTAAATGTTAAAATTTCATCATTATAGACCATTTTGGGATCGTTCGACAGGTCCGGAGTCATCGTTTTTCATCCGAAAATTGATTTTTTGGACTGTACCAAAAACGATTCAAAATGTCAATTGGATCATGCCTCGTGTTGAATAACCACTTTTTAAACCCTCACAGTGACCAAAATTGCCATTTTGACAGAGTTTTGCTTACTCAAAAGCTTCCATTTTGACCCGTTTCAGGCACAGAAATGACTTTAAACACACTTATTCTAGTTGACAAAGTCATAATTCACATCCAACAGTAATTTAGAGTCAAAAGATTAAATGTTGAAATTTCATCATTATAGACCATTTTGGTATCGTTCGACAGGTCCGGAGTCATCGTTTTTCATCCGAAAATTTATTTTTTGGACTGTACCAACAATGATTCAAAATGTCAATTGGATCATGCCTCATGTTGAATAACCACTTTTTAAACCCCCACAGTGACCAAAATTGCCATTTTTACAGAGTTTTGCTTACTCAAAAGCTTCCATTTTGACCCGTTTCAGGCACAGAAATGACTTTAAACACACTTATTCTAGTTGACAAAGTCATAATTCACATCCAACAGTAATTTAGAGTCAAAAGATTAAATGTTGAAATTTCATCATTATAGACCATTTTATGATCGTTCGACAGGTCCGGAGTCATCGTTTTTCATCCGAAAATTGATTTTTTGGACTGTACCAAAAATGATTCAAAATGTCAATTGGATCATGCCTCATGTTGAATAACCACTTTTTAAACCCTCACAGTGACCAAAATTGCCATTTTGACAGAGTTTTGCTTACTCAAAAGCTTCCATTTTGACCCGTTTCAGGCACAGAAATGACTTTAAACACACTTATTCTAGTTGACAACGTCATAATTCACATCCAACAGTAATTTAGAGTCAAAAGATTAAATGTTGAAATTTCATCATTATAGACCATTTTATGATCGTTCGACAGGTCCGGAGTCATCGTTTTTCATCCGAAAATTGATTTTTTGGACTGTACCAAAAATGATTCGAAATGTCAATTGGATCATGCCTCATGTTGAATAACCACTTTTTAAACCATCACAGTGACCAAAATTGCCATTTTTACAGAGTTTTGCTTACTCAAAAGCTTCAATTTTGACCCGTTTCAGGCACAGAAATGACTTTAAACACACTTATTTTAGTTGACAAAGTCCTAATTCACATCCAACAGTAATTTAGAGTCAAAAGATTAAATGTTAAAATTTCATCATTGTAGACCATTTTGGGATCGTTCGACAGGTCAGGAGTCATCGTTTTTCATCCGAAAATTGATTTTTTGGACTGTACCAAAAATGATTCAAAATGTCAATTGGATCATGCCTCATGTTGAATAAACACTTTTCAAACCCTCACAGTGACCAAAATTGCCATTTTTACAGAGTTTTGCTTACTCAAAAGCTTCAATTTTGACCCGTTTCAGGCACAGAAATGACTTTAAACACACTTATTTTAGTTGACAAAGTCCTAATTCACATCCAACAGTAATTTAGAGTCAAAAGATTAAATGTTAAAATTTCATCATTATAGACCATTTTGGGATCGTTCGACAGGTCCGGAGTCATCGTTTTTCATCCGAAAATTGATTTTTTGGACTGTACCAAAAATGATTCAAAATGTCAATTGGATCATGCCTCATGTTGAATAAACACTTTTTAAACCCTCACAGTGACAAAAAATTGCCATTTTTACAGAGTTTTGCTTACTCAAAAGCTTCCATTTTGACCCGTTTCAGGCACAGAAATGACTTTAAACACACTTATTCTAGTTGACACAGTCATAATTCACATCCAACAGTCATTTAGAGTCAAAAGATTAAATGTTGAAATTTCATCATTATAGACCATTTTGGTATCGTTCGACAGGTCCGGAGTCATCGTTTTTCATCCGAAAATTGATTTTTTGGACTGTACCAACAATGATTCAAAATGTCAATTGGATCATGCCTCATGTTGAATAACCACTTTTTAAACCCCCTCAGTGACCAAAATTGCCATTTTTACAGAGTTTTGCTTACTCAAAAGCTTCCATTTTGACCCGTTTCAGGCACAGAAATGACTTTAAACACACTTATTCTAGTTGACAAAGTCATAATTCACATCCAACAGTAATTTAGAGTCAAAAGATTAAATGTTGAAATTTCATCATTATAGACCATTTTATGATCGTTCGACAGGTCCGGAGTCATCGTTTTTCATCCGAAAATTGATTTTTTGTACTGTACCAAAAATGATTCAAAATGTCAATTGGATCATGCCTCATGTTGAATAACCACTTTTTAAACCCTCACAGTGACCAAAATTGCCATTTTTACAGAGTTTTGCTTACTCAAAAGCTTCCATTTTGACATGTTTCAGGCACAGAAATGACTTTAAACACACTTATTCTAGTTGACAAAGTCATAATTCACATCCAACAGTAATTTAGAGTCAAAAGATTAAATGTTGAAATTTCATCATTATAGACCATTTTGGTATCGTTCGACAGGTCCGGAATCATCGTTTTTCATCCGAAAATTGATTTTTTGGACTGTACCAAAAACAATTCAAAATGTCAATTGGATCATGCCTCATGTTGAATAACCACTTTTTAAACCCTCACAGTGACCAAAATTGCCATTTTTACAGAGTTTTGCTTACTCAAAAGCTTCCATTTTGACCCGTTTCAGGCACAGAAATGACTTTAAACACACTTATTTTAGTTGACAAAGTCCTAATTCACATCCAACAGTAATTTAGAGTCAAAAGAATAAATGTTAAAATGTAATCATTATAGACCATTTTGGGATCGTTCGACAGGTCCGGAGTCATCGTTTTTCATCCGAAAATTGATTTTTTGGACTGTACCAAAAATGATTCAAAATGTCAATTGGATCATGCCTCATGTTGAATAAACACTTTTTAAACCCTCACAGTGACAAAAAATTGCCATTTTTACAGAGTTTTGCTTACTCAAAAGCTTCCATTTTGACCCGTTTCAGGCACAGAAATGACTTTAAACACACTTATTCTAGTTGACAAAGTCATAATTCACATCCAACAGTCATTTAGAGTCAAAAGATTAAATGTTGAAATTTCATCATTATAGACCATTTTGGGATCGTTCGACAGGTCCGGAGTCATCGTTTTTCATCCGAAAATTGATTTTTTGGACTGTACCAAAAATGATTCAAAATGTCAATTGGATCATGCCTCATGTTGAATAACCACTTTTTAAACCCTCACAGTGACCAAAATTGCCATTTTTACAGAGTTTTGCTTACTCAAAAGCTTCCATTTTGACCCGTTTCAGGCACAGAAATGACTTTAAACACACTTATTCTAGTTGACAAAGTGATAATTCACATCCAACAGTAATTTAGAGTCAAAAGATTAAATGTTGAAATTTCATCATTATAGACCATTTTGGTATCGTTCGACAGGTCCGGAGTCATCGTTTTTCATCCGAAAATTGATTTTTTGGACTGTACCAACAATGATTCAAAATGTCAATTGGATCATGCCTCATGTTGAATAACCACTTTTTAAACCCCCACAGTGACCAAAATTGCCATTTTTACAGAGTTTTGCTTACTCAAAGGCTTCCATTTTGACCCGTTTCAGGCACAGAAATGACTTTAAACACACTTATTCTAGTTGACAAAGTCATAATTCACATCCAACAGTAATTTAGAGTCAAAAGATTAAATGTTAAAATTTCATCATTATAGACCATTTTGGGATCGTTCGACAGGTCCGGAGTCATCGTTTTTCATCCGAAAATTGACTTTTTGGACTGTACCAAAAACGATTCAAAATGTCAATTGGATCATGCCTCGTGTTGAATAACCACTTTTTAAACCCTCACAGTGACCACAATTGCCATTTTGACAGAGTTTTGCTTACTCAAAAGCTTCCATTTTGACCCGTTTCAGGCACAGAAATGACTTTAAACACACTTATTCTAGTTGACAAAGTCATAATTCACATCCAACAGTAATTTAGAGTCAAAAGATTAAATGTTGAAATTTCATCATTATAGACCATTTTGGTATCGTTCGACAGGTCCGGAGTCATCGTTTTTCATCCGAAAATTTATTTTTTGGACTGTACCAACAATGATTCAAAATGTCAATTGGATCATGCCTCATGTTGAATAACCACTTTTTAAACCCCCACAGTGACCAAAATTGCCATTTTTACAGAGTTTTGCTTACTCAAAAGCTTCCATTTTGACCCGTTTCAGGCACAGAAATGACTTTAAACACACTTATTCTAGTTGACAACGTCATAATTCACATCCAACAGTAATTTAGAGTCAAAAGATTAAATGTTGAAATTTCATCATTATAGACCATTTTATGATCGTTCGACAGGTCCGGAGTCATCGTTTTTCATCCGAAAATTGATTTTTTGGACTGTACCAAAAATGATTCGAAATGTCAATTGGATCATGCCTCATGTTGAATAACCACTTTTTAAACCATCACAGTGACCAAAATTGCCATTTTTACAGAGTTTTGCTTACTCAAAAGCTTCAATTTTGACCCGTTTCAGGCACAGAAATGACTTTAAACACACTTATTTTAGTTGACAAAGTCCTAATTCACATCCAACAGTAATTTAGAGTCAAAAGATTAAATGTTAAAATTTCATCATTATAGACCATTTTGGGATCGTTCGACAGGTCCGGAGTCATCGTTTTTCATCCGAAAATTGATTTTTTGGACTGTACCAAAAATGATTCAAAATGTCAATTGGATCATGCCTCATGTTGAATAAACACTTTTTAAACCCTCACAGTGACCAAAATTGCCATTTTTACAGAGTTTTGCTTACTCAAAAGCTTCAATTTTGACCCGTTTCAGGCACAGAAATGACATTAAACACACTTATTTTAGTTGACAAAGTCCTAATTCACATCCAACAGTAATTTAGAGTCAAAAGATTAAATGTTAAAATTTCATCATTATAGACCATTTTGGGATCGTTCGACAGGTCCGGAGTCATCGTTTTTCATCCGAAAATTGATTTTTTGGACTGTACCAAAAATGATTCAAAATGTCAATTGGATCATGCCTCATGTTGAATAACCACTTTTTGAACCCTCACAGTGACAAAAAATTGCCATTTTTACAGAGTTTTGCTTACTCAAAAGCTTCCATTTTGACCCGTTTCAGGCACAGAAATGACTTTAAACACACTTATTCTAGTTGACAAAGTCATAATTCACATCCAACAGTCATTTAGAGTCAAAAGATTAAATGTTGAAATTTCATCATTATAGACCATTTTGGGATCGTTCGACAGGTCCGGAGTCATCGTTTTTCATCCGAAAATTGATTTTTTGGACTGTACCAAAAATGATTCAAAATGTCAATTGGATCATGCCTCATGTTGAATAACCACTTTTTAAACCCTCACAGTGACCAAAATTGCCATTTTTACAGAGTTTTGCTTACTCAAAAGCTTCCATTTTGACCCGTTTCAGGCACAGAAATGACTTTAAACACACTTATTCTAGTTGACAAAGTCATAATTCACATCCAACAGTAATTTAGAGTCAAAAGAATAAATGTTGAAATTTCATCATTATAGACCATTTTGGTATCGTTCGACAGGTCCGGAGTCATCGTTTTTCATCCGAAAATTGATTTTTTGGACTGTACCAACAATGATTCAAAATGTCAATTGGATCATGCCTCATGTTGAATAACCACTTTTTAAACCCCCACAGTGACCAAAATTGCCATTTTTACAGAGTTTTGCTTACTCAAAAGCTTCAATTTTGACCCGTTTCAGGCACAGAAATGACTTTAAACACACTTATTTTAGTTGACAAAGTCCTAATTCACATCCAACAGTAATTTAGAGTCAAAAGATTAAATGTTAAAATTTCATCATTATAGACCATTTTGGGATCGTTTGACAGGTCAGGAGTCATCGTTTTTCATCCGAAAATTGATTTTTTGGACTGTACCAAAAATGATTCAAAATGTCAATTGGATCATGCCTCATGTTGAATAAACACTTTTCAAACCCTCACAGTGACCAAAATTGCCATTTTTACAGAGTTTTGCTTACTCAAAAGCTTCAATTTTGACCCGTTTCAGGCACAGAAATGACTTTAAACACACTTATTTTAGTTGACAAAGTCCTAATTCACATCCAACAGTAATTTAGAGTCAAAAGATTAAATGTTAAAATTTCATCATTATAGACCATTTTGGGATCGTTCGACAGGTCCGGAGTCATCGTTTTTCATCCGAAAATTGATTTTTTGGACTGTACCAAAAATGATTCAAAATGTCAATTGGATCATGCCTCATGTTGAATAAACACTTTTTAAACCCTCACAGTGACAAAAAATTGCCATTTTTACAGAGTTTTGCTTACTCAAAAGCTTCCATTTTGACCCGTTTCAGGCACAGAAATGACTTTAAACACACTTATTCTAGTTGACAAAGTCATAATTCACATCCAACAGTCATTTAGAGTCAAAAGATTAAATGTTGAAATTTCATCATTATAGACCATTTTGGGATCGTTCGACAGGTCCGGAGTCATCGTTTTTCATCCGAAAATTGATTTTTTGGACTGTACCAAAAATGATTCAAAATGTCAATTGGATCATGCCTCATGTTGAATAACCACTTTTTAAACCCTCACAGTGACCAAAATTGCCATTTTTACAGAGTTTTGCTTACTCAAAAGCTTCCATTTTGACCCGTTTCAGGCACAGAAATGACTTTAAACACACTTATTCTAGTTGACAAAGTCATAATTCACATCCAACAGTCATTTAGAGTCAAAAGATTAAATGTTGAAATTTCATCATTATAGACCATTTTGGGATCGTTCGACAGGTCCGGAGTCATCGTTTTTCATCCGAAAATTGATTTTTAGGACTGTACCAAAAATGATTCAAAATGTCAATTGGATCATGCCTCATGTTGAATAACCACTTTTTAAACCCTCACAGTGACCAAAATTGCCATTTTTACAGAGTTTTGCTTACTCAAAAGCTTCCATTTTGACCCGTTTCAGGCACAGAAATGACTTTAAACACACTTATTCTAGTTGACAAAGTCATAATTCACATCCAACAGTAATTTAGAGTCAAAAGATTAAATGTTGAAATTTCATCATTATAGACCATTTTGGTATCGTTCGACAGGTCCGGAGTCATCGTTTTTCATCCGAAAATTGATTTTTTGGACTGTACCAACAATGATTCAAAATGTCAATTGGATCATGCCTCATGTTGAATAACCACTTTTTAAACCCCCTCAGTGACCAAAATTGCCATTTTTACAGAGTTTTGCTTACTCAAAAGCTTCCATTTTGACCCGTTTCAGGCACAGAAATGACTTTAAACACACTTATTCTAGTTGACAAAGTCATAATTCACATCCAACAGTAATTTAGAGTCAAAAGAATAAATGTTAAAATGTAATCATTATAGACCATTTTGGGATCGTTCGACAGGTCCGGAGTCATCGTTTTTCATCCGAAAATTGATTTTTTGGACTGTACCAAAAATGATTCAAAATGTCAATTGGATCATGCCTCATGTTGAATAAACACTTTTTAAACCCTCACAGTGACAAAAAATTGCCATTTTTACAGAGTTTTGCTTACTCAAAAGCTTCCATTTTGACCCGTTTCAGGCACAGAAATGACTTTAAACACACTTATTCTAGTTGACAAAGTCATAATTCACATCCAACAGTCATTTAGAGTCAAAAGATTAAATGTTGAAATTTCATCATTATAGACCATTTTGGGATCGTTCGACAGGTCCGGAGTCATCGTTTTTCATCCGAAAATTGATTTTTTGGACTGTACCAAAAATGATTTAAAATGTCAATTGGATCATGCCTCATGTTGAATAACCACTTTTTAAACCCTCACAGTGACCAAAATTGCCATTTTTACAGAGTTTTGCTTACTCAAAAGCTTCCATTTTGACCCGTTTCAGGCACAGAAATGACTTTAAACACACTTATTCTAGTTGACAAAGTCATAATTCACATCCAACAGTAATTTAGAGTCAAAAGATTAAATGTTAAAATTTCATCATTATAGACCATTTTGGGATCGTTCGACAGGTCCGGAGTCATCGTTTTTCATCCGAAAATTGATTTTTTGGACTGTACCAAAAACGATTCAAAATGTCAATTGGATCATGCCTCGTGTTGAATAACCACTTTTTAAACCCTCACAGTGACCAAAATTGCCATTTTGACAGAGTTTTGCTTACTCAAAAGCTTCCATTTTGACCCGTTTCAGGCACAGAAATGACTTTAAACACACTTATTCTAGTTGACAAAGTCATAATTCACATCCAACAGTAATTTAGAGTCAAAAGATTAAATGTTGAAATTTCATCATTATAGACCATTTTGGTATCGTTCGACAGGTCCGGAGTCATCGTTTTTCATCCGAAAATTTATTTTTTGGACTGTACCAACAATGATTCAAAATGTCAATTGGATCATGCCTCATGTTGAATAACCACTTTTTAAACCCCCACAGTGACCAAAATTGCCATTTTTACAGAGTTTTGCTTACTCAAAAGCTTCCATTTTGACCCGTTTCAGGCACAGAAATGACTTTAAACACACTTATTCTAGTTGACAAAGTCATAATTCACATCCAACAGTAATTTAGAGGCAAAAGATTAAATGTTGAAATTTCAATATTATAGACCATTTTGGGAACGTTCGACAGGTCCGGAGTCATCGTTTTTCATCCGAAAATTGATTTTTTGGACTGTACCAAAAATGATTCAAAATGTCAATTGGATCATGCCTCATGTTGAATAACCACTTTTTAAACCCTCACAGTGACAAAAAATTGCCATTTTTACAGAGTTTTGCTTACTCAAAAGCTTCCATTTTGACCCGTTTCAGGCACAGAAATGACTTTAAACACACTTATTCTAGTTGACAAAGTCATAATTCACATCCAACAGTCATTTAGAGTCAAAAGATTAAATGTTGAAATTTCATCATTATAGACCATTTTGGGATCGTTCGACAGGTCCGGAGTCATCGTTTTTCATCCGAAAATTGATTTTTTGGACTGTACCAAAAATGATTCAAAATGTCAATTGGATCATGCCTCATGTTGAATAACCACTTTTTAAACCCTCACAGTGACCAAAATTGCCATTTTTACAGAGTTTTGCTTACTCAAAAGCTTCCATTTTGACCCGTTTCAGGCACAGAAATGACTTTAAACACACTTATTCTAGTTGACAAAGTCATAATTCACATCCAACAGTAATTTAGAGTCAAAAGAATAAATGTTGAAATTTCATCATTATAGACCATTTTGGTATCGTTCGACAGGTCCGGAGTCATCGTTTTTCATCCGAAAATTGATTTTTTGGACTGTACCAACAATGATTCAAAATGTCAATTGGATCATGCCTCATGTTGAATAACCACTTTTTAAACCCCCACAGTGACCAAAATTGCCATTTTTACAGAGTTTTGCTTACTCAAAAGCTTCAATTTTGACCCGTTTCAGGCACAGAAATGACTTTAAACACACTTATTTTAGTTGACAAAGTCCTAATTCACATCCAACAGTAATTTAGAGTCAAAAGATTAAATGTTAAAATTTCATCATTATAGACCATTTTGGGATCGTTCGACAGGTCCGGAGTCATCGTTTTTCATCCGAAAATTGATTTTTTGGACTGTACCAAAAATGATTCAAAATGTCAATTGGATCATGCCTCATGTTGAATAACCACTTTTTAAACCTCCACAGTGACCAAAATTGCCATTTTTACAGAGTTTTGCTTACTCAAAAGCTTCAATTTTGACCCGTTTCAGGCACAGAAATGACTTTAAACACACTTATTTTAGTTGACAAAGTCCTAATTCACATCCAACAGTAATTTAGAGTCAAAAGATTAAATGTTAAAATTTCATCATTATAGACCATTTTGGGATCGTTTGACAGGTCAGGAGTCATCGTTTTTCATCCGAAAATTGATTTTTTGGACTGTACCAAAAATGATTCAAAATGTCAATTGGATCATGCCTCATGTTGAATAAACACTTTTCAAACCCTCACAGTGACCAAAATTGCCATTTTTACAGAGTTTTGCTTACTCAAAAGCTTCAATTTTGACCCGTTTCAGGCACAGAAATGACTTTAAACACACTTATTTTAGTTGACAAAGTCCTAATTCACATCCAACAGTAATTTAGAGTCAAAAGATTAAATGTTAAAATTTCATCATTATAGACCATTTTGGGATCGTTCGACAGGTCCGGAGTCATCGTTTTTCATCCGAAAATTGATTTTTTGGACTGTACCAAAAATGATTCAAAATGTCAATTGGATCATGCCTCATGTTGAATAAACACTTTTTAAACCCTCACAGTGACAAAAAATTGCCATTTTTACAGAGTTTTGCTTACTCAAAAGCTTCCATTTTGACCCGTTTCAGGCACAGAAATGACTTTAAACACACTTATTCTAGTTGACAAAGTCATAATTCACATCCAACAGTCATTTAGAGTCAAAAGATTAAATGTTGAAATTTCATCATTATAGACCATTTTGGGATCGTTCGACAGGTCCGGAGTCATCGTTTTTCATCCGAAAATTGATTTTTTGGACTGTACCAAAAATGATTCAAAATGTCAATTGGATCATGCCTCATGTTGAATAACCACTTTTTAAACCCTCACAGTGACCAAAATTGCCATTTTTACAGAGTTTTGCTTACTCAAAAGCTTCCATTTTGACCCGTTTCAGGCACAGAAATGACTTTAAACACACTTATTCTAGTTGACAAAGTCATAATTCACATCCAACAGTCATTTAGAGTCAAAAGATTAAATGTTGAAATTTCATCATTATAGACCATTTTGGGATCGTTCGACAGGTCCGGAGTCATCGTTTTTCATCCGAAAATTGATTTTTAGGACTGTACCAAAAATGATTCAAAATGTCAATTGGATCATGCCTCATGTTGAATAACCACTTTTTAAACCCTCACAGTGACCAAAATTGCCATTTTTACAGAGTTTTGCTTACTCAAAAGCTTCCATTTTGACCCGTTTCAGGCACAGAAATGACTTTAAACACACTTATTCTAGTTGACAAAGTCATAATTCACATCCAACAGTAATTTAGAGTCAAAAGATTAAATGTTGAAATTTCATCATTATAGACCATTTTGGTATCGTTCGACAGGTCCGGAGTCATCGTTTTTCATCCGAAAATTGATTTTTTGGACTGTACCAACAATGATTCAAAATGTCAATTGGATCATGCCTCATGTTGAATAACCACTTTTTAAACCCCCTCAGTGACCAAAATTGCCATTTTTACAGAGTTTTGCTTACTCAAAAGCTTCCATTTTGACCCGTTTCAGGCACAGAAATGACTTTAAACACACTTATTCTAGTTGACAAAGTCATAATTCACATCCAACAGTAATTTAGAGTCAAAAGAATAAATGTTAAAATTTAATCATTATAGACCATTTTGGGATCGTTCGACAGGTCCGGAGTCATCGTTTTTCATCCGAAAATTGATTTTTTGGACTGTACCAAAAATGATTCAAAATGTCAATTGGATCATGCCTCATGTTGAATAAACACTTTTTAAACCCTCACAGTGACAAAAAATTGCCATTTTTACAGAGTTTTGCTTACTCAAAAGCTTCCATTTTGACCCGTTTCAGGCACAGAAATGACTTTAAACACACTTATTCTAGTTGACAAAGTCATAATTCACATCCAACAGTCATTTAGAGTCAAAAGATTAAATGTTGAAATTT
Source organism: Lissotriton vulgaris (assembly GCF_964263255.1). Lineage (NCBI taxonomy): Eukaryota > Metazoa > Chordata > Amphibia > Caudata > Salamandridae > Lissotriton > Lissotriton vulgaris. The sequence goes on along the minus strand of NW_028243603.1, from coordinate 154,812 downwards.
CATCATTATAGACCATTTTGGGATCGTTCGACAGGTCCGGAGTCATCGTTTTTCATCCGAAAATTGATTTTTTGGACTGTACCAAAAATGATTTAAAATGTCAATTGGATCATGCCTCATGTTGAATAACCACTTTTTAAACCCTCACAGTGACCAAAATTGCCATTTTTACAGAGTTTTGCTTACTCAAAAGCTTCCATTTTGACCCGTTTCAGGCACAGAAATGACTTTAAACACACTTATTCTAGTTGACAAAGTCATAATTCACATCCAACAGTAATTTAGAGTCAAAAGATTAAATGTTAAAATTTCATCATTATAGACCATTTTGGGATCGTTCGACAGGTCCGGAGTCATCGTTTTTCATCCGAAAATTGATTTTTTGGACTGTACCAAAAACGATTCAAAATGTCAATTGGATCATGCCTCGTGTTGAATAACCACTTTTTAAACCCTCACAGTGACCAAAATTGCCATTTTGACAGAGTTTTGCTTACTCAAAAGCTTCCATTTTGACCCGTTTCAGGCACAGAAATGACTTTAAACACACTTATTCTAGTTGACAAAGTCATAATTCACATCCAACAGTAATTTAGAGTCAAAAGATTAAATGTTGAAATTTCATCATTATAGACCATTTTGGTATCGTTCGACAGGTCCGGAGTCATCGTTTTTCATCCGAAAATTTATTTTTTGGACTGTACCAACAATGATTCAAAATGTCAATTGGATCATGCCTCATGTTGAATAACCACTTTTTAAACCCCCACAGTGACCAAAATTGCCATTTTTACAGAGTTTTGCTTACTCAAAAGCTTCCATTTTGACCCGTTTCAGGCACAGAAATGACTTTAAACACACTTATTCTAGTTGACAAAGTCATAATTCACATCCAACAGTAATTTAGAGGCAAAAGATTAAATGTTGAAATTTCAATATTATAGACCATTTTGGGAACGTTCGACAGGTCCGGAGTCATCGTTTTTCATCCGAAAATTGATTTTTTGGACTGTACCAAAAATGATTCAAAATGTCAATTGGATCATGCCTCATGTTGAATAACCACTTTTTAAACCCTCACAGTGACAAAAAATTGCCATTTTTACAGAGTTTTGCTTACTCAAAAGCTTCCATTTTGACCCGTTTCAGGCACAGAAATGACTTTAAACACACTTATTCTAGTTGACAAAGTCATAATTCACATCCAACAGTCATTTAGAGTCAAAAGATTAAATGTTGAAATTTCATCATTATAGACCATTTTGGGATCGTTCGACAGGTCCGGAGTCATCGTTTTTCATCCGAAAATTGATTTTTTGGACTGTACCAAAAATGATTCAAAATGTCAATTGGATCATGCCTCATGTTGAATAACCACTTTTTAAACCCTCACAGTGACCAAAATTGCCATTTTTACAGAGTTTTGCTTACTCAAAAGCTTCCATTTTGACCCGTTTCAGGCACAGAAATGACTTTAAACACACTTATTCTAGTTGACAAAGTCATAATTCACATCCAACAGTAATTTAGAGTCAAAAGAATAAATGTTGAAATTTCATCATTATAGACCATTTTGGTATCGTTCGACAGGTCCGGAGTCATCGTTTTTCATCCGAAAATTGATTTTTTGGACTGTACCAACAATGATTCAAAATGTCAATTGGATCATGCCTCATGTTGAATAACCACTTTTTAAACCCCCACAGTGACCAAAATTGCCATTTTTACAGAGTTTTGCTTACTCAAAAGCTTCAATTTTGACCCGTTTCAGGCACAGAAATGACTTTAAACACACTTATTTTAGTTGACAAAGTCCTAATTCACATCCAACAGTAATTTAGAGTCAAAAGATTAAATGTTAAAATTTCATCATTATAGACCATTTTGGGATCGTTCGACAGGTCCGGAGTCATCGTTTTTCATCCGAAAATTGATTTTTTGGACTGTACCAAAAATGATTCAAAATGTCAATTGGATCATGCCTCATGTTGAATAAACACTTTTTAAACCCTCACAGTGACAAACAATTGCCATTTTTACAGAGTTTTGCTTACTCAAAAGCTTCCATTTTGACCCGTTTCAGGCACAGAAATGACTTTAAACACACTTATTCTAGTTGACAAAGTCATAATTCACATCCAACAGTCATTTAGAGTCAAAAGATTAAATGTTGAAATTTCATCATTATAGACCATTTTGGGATCGTTCGACAGGTCCGGAGTCATCGTTTTTCATCCGAAAATTGATTTTTTGGACTGTACCAAAAATGATTCAAAATGTCAATTGGATCATGCCTCATGTTGAATAACCACTTTTTAAACCCTCACAGTGACCAAAATTGCCATTTTTACAGAGTTTTGCTTACTCAAAAGCTTCCATTTTGACCCGTTTCAGGCACAGAAATGACTTTAAACACACTTATTCTAGTTGACAAAGTCATAATTCACATCCAACAGTCATTTAGAGTCAAAAGATTAAATGTTGAAATTTCATCATTATAGACCATTTTGGGATCGTTCGACAGGTCCGGAGTCATCGTTTTTCATCCGAAAATTGATTTTTAGGACTGTACCAAAAATGATTCAAAATGTCAATTGGATCATGCCTCATGTTGAATAACCACTTTTTAAACCCTCACAGTGACCAAAATTGCCATTTTTACAGAGTTTTGCTTACTCAAAAGCTTCCATATTGACCCGTTTCAGGCACAGAAATGACTTTAAACACACTTATTCTAGTTGACAAAGTCATAATTCACATCCAACAGTAATTTAGAGTCAAAAGATTAAATGTTGAAATTTCATCATTATAGACCATTTTGGTATCGTTCGACAGGTCCGGAGTCATCGTTTTTCATCCGAAAATTGATTTTTTGGACTGTACCAACAATGATTCAAAATGTCAATTGGATCATGCCTCATGTTGAATAACCACTTTTTAAACCCCCTCAGTGACCAAAATTGCCATTTTTACAGAGTTTTGCTTACTCAAAAGCTTCCATTTTGACCCGTTTCAGGCACAGAAATGACTTTAAACACACTTATTCTAGTTGACAAAGTCATAATTCACATCCAACAGTAATTTAGAGTCAAAAGAATAAATGTTAAAATTTAATCATTATAGACCATTTTGGGATCGTTCGACAGGTCCGGAGTCATCGTTTTTCATCCGAAAATTGATTTTTTGGACTGTACCAAAAATGATTCAAAATGTCAATTGGATCATGCCTCATGTTGAATAAACACTTTTTAAACCCTCACAGTGACAAAAAATTGCCATTTTTACAGAGTTTTGCTTACTCAAAAGCTTCCATTTTGACCCGTTTCAGGCACAGAAATGACTTTAAACACACTTATTCTAGTTGACAAAGTCATAATTCACATCCAACAGTCATTTAGAGTCAAAAGATTAAATGTTGAAATTTCATCATTATAGACCATTTTGGGATCGTTCGACAGGTCCGGAGTCATCGTTTTTCATCCGAAAATTGATTTTTTGGACTGTACCAAAAATGATTTAAAATGTCAATTGGATCATGCCTCATGTTGAATAACCACTTTTTAAACCCTCACAGTGACCAAAATTGCCATTTTTACAGAGTTTTGCTTACTCAAAAGCTTCCATTTTGACCCGTTTCAGGCACAGAAATGACTTTAAACACACTTATTCTAGTTGACAAAGTCATAATTCACATCCAACAGTAATTTAGAGTCAAAAGATTAAATGTTAAAATTTCATCATTATAGACCATTTTGGGATCGTTCGACAGGTCCGGAGTCATCGTTTTTCATCCGAAAATTGATTTTTTGGACTGTACCAAAAACGATTCAAAATGTCAATTGGATCATGCCTCGTGTTGAATAACCACTTTTTAAACCCTCACAGTGACCAAAATTGCCATTTTGACAGAGTTTTGCTTACTCAAAAGCTTCCATTTTGACCCGTTTCAGGCACAGAAATGACTTTAAACACACTTATTCTAGTTGACAAAGTCATAATTCACATCCAACAGTAATTTAGAGTCAAAAGATTAAATGTTGAAATTTCATCATTATAGACCATTTTGGTATCGTTCGACAGGTCCGGAGTCATCGTTTTTCATCCGAAAATTTATTTTTTGGACTGTACCAACAATGATTCAAAATGTCAATTGGATCATGCCTCATGTTGAATAACCACTTTTTAAACCCCCACAGTGACCAAAATTGCCATTTTTACAGAGTTTTGCTTACTCAAAAGCTTCCATTTTGACCCGTTTCAGGCACAGAAATGACTTTAAACACACTTATTCTAGTTGACAAAGTCATAATTCACATCCAACAGTAATTTAGAGGCAAAAGATTAAATGTTGAAATTTCAATATTATAGACCATTTTGGGAACGTTCGACAGGTCCGGAGTCATCGTTTTTCATCCGAAAATTGATTTTTTGGACTGTACCAAAAATGATTCAAAATGTCAATTGGATCATGCCTCATGTTGAATAACCACTTTTTAAACCCTCACAGTGACAAAAAATTGCCATTTTTACAGAGTTTTGCTTACTCAAAAGCTTCCATTTTGACCCGTTTCAGGCACAGAAATGACTTTAAACACACTTATTCTAGTTGACAAAGTCATAATTCACATCCAACAGTCATTTAGAGTCAAAAGATTAAATGTTGAAATTTCATCATTATAGACCATTTTGGGATCGTTCGACAGGTCCGGAGTCATCGTTTTTCATCCGAAAATTGATTTTTTGGACTGTACCAAAAATGATTCAAAATGTCAATTGGATCATGCCTCATGTTGAATAACCACTTTTTAAACCCTCACAGTGACCAAAATTGCCATTTTTACAGAGTTTTGCTTACTCAAAAGCTTCCATTTTGACCCGTTTCAGGCACAGAAATGACTTTAAACACACTTATTCTAGTTGACAAAGTCATAATTCACATCCAACAGTAATTTAGAGTCAAAAGAATAAATGTTGAAATTTCATCATTATAGACCATTTTGGTATCGTTCGACAGGTCCGGAGTCATCGTTTTTCATCCGAAAATTGATTTTTTGGACTGTACCAACAATGATTCAAAATGTCAATTGGATCATGCCTCATGTTGAATAACCACTTTTTAAACCCCCACAGTGACCAAAATTGCCATTTTTACAGAGTTTTGCTTACTCAAAAGCTTCAATTTTGACCCGTTTCAGGCACAGAAATGACTTTAAACACACTTATTTTAGTTGACAAAGTCCTAATTCACATCCAACAGTAATTTAGAGTCAAAAGATTAAATGTTAAAATTTCATCATTATAGACCATTTTGGGATCGTTCGACAGGTCCGGAGTCATCGTTTTTCATCCGAAAATTGATTTTTTGGACTGTACCAAAAATGATTCAAAATGTCAATTGGATCATGCCTCATGTTGAATAAACACTTTTTAAACCCTCACAGTGACAAAAAATTGCCATTTTTACAGAGTTTTGCTTACTCAAAAGCTTCCATTTTGACCCGTTTCAGGCACAGAAATGACTTTAAACACACTTATTCTAGTTGACAAAGTCATAATTCACATCCAACAGTCATTTAGAGTCAAAAGATTAAATGTTGAAATTTCATCATTATAGACCATTTTGGGATCGTTCGACAGGTCCGGAGTCATCGTTTTTCATCCGAAAATTGATTTTTTGGACTGTACCAAAAATGATTCAAAATGTCAATTGGATCATGCCTCATGTTGAATAACCACTTTTTAAACCCTCACAGTGACCAAAATTGCCATTTTTACAGAGTTTTGCTTACTCAAAAGCTTCCATTTTGACCCGTTTCAGGCACAGAAATGACTTTAAACACACTTATTCTAGTTGACAAAGTCATAATTCACATCCAACAGTCATTTAGAGTCAAAAGATTAAATGTTGAAATTTCATCATTATAGACCATTTTGGGATCGTTCGACAGGTCCGGAGTCATCGTTTTTCATCCGAAAATTGATTTTTAGGACTGTACCAAAAATGATTCAAAATGTCAATTGGATCATGCCTCATGTTGAATAACCACTTTTTAAACCCTCACAGTGACCAAAATTGCCATTTTTACAGAGTTTTGCTTACTCAAAAGCTTCCATTTTGACCCGTTTCAGGCACAGAAATGACTTTAAACACACTTATTCTAGTTGACAAAGTCATAATTCACATCCAACAGTAATTTAGAGTCAAAAGATTAAATGTTGAAATTTCATCATTATAGACCATTTTGGTATCGTTCGACAGGTCCGGAGTCATCGTTTTTCATCCGAAAATTGATTTTTTGGACTGTACCAACAATGATTCAAAATGTCAATTGGATCATGCCTCATGTTGAATAACCACTTTTTAAACCCCCTCAGTGACCAAAATTGCCATTTTTACAGAGTTTTGCTTACTCAAAAGCTTCCATTTTGACCCGTTTCAGGCACAGAAATGACTTTAAACACACTTATTCTAGTTGACAAAGTCATAATTCACATCCAACAGTAATTTAGAGTCAAAAGAATAAATGTTAAAATTTAATCATTATAGACCATTTTGGGATCGTTCGACAGGTCCGGAGTCATCGTTTTTCATCCGAAAATTGATTTTTTGGACTGTACCAAAAATGATTCAAAATGTCAATTGGATCATGCCTCATGTTGAATAAACACTTTTTAAACCCTCACAGTGACAAAAAATTGCCATTTTTACAGAGTTTTGCTTACTCAAAAGCTTCCATTTTGACCCGTTTCAGGCACAGAAATGACTTTAAACACACTTATTCTAGTTGACAAAGTCATAATTCACATCCAACAGTCATTTAGAGTCAAAAGATTAAATGTTGAAATTTCATCATTATAGACCATTTTGGGATCGTTCGACAGGTCCGGAGTCATCGTTTTTCATCCGAAAATTGATTTTTTGGACTGTACCAAAAATGATTTAAAATGTCAATTGGATCATGCCTCATGTTGAATAACCACTTTTTAAACCCTCACAGTGACCAAAATTGCCATTTTTACAGAGTTTTGCTTACTCAAAAGCTTCCATTTTGACCCGTTTCAGGCACAGAAATGACTTTAAACACACTTATTCTAGTTGACAAAGTGATAATTCACATCCAACAGTAATTTAGAGTCAAAAGATTAAATGTTGAAATTTCATCATTATAGACCATTTTGGTATCGTTCGACAGGTCCGGAGTCATCGTTTTTCATCCGAAAATTGATTTTTTGGACTGTACCAACAATGATTCAAAATGTCAATTGGATCATGCCTCATGTTGAATAACCACTTTTTAAACCCCCACAGTGACCAAAATTGCCATTTTTACAGAGTTTTGCTTACTCAAAAGCTTCCATTTTGACCCGTTTCAGGCACAGAAATGACTTTAAACACACTTATTCTAGTTGACAAAGTCATAATTCACATCCAACAGTAATTTAGAGTCAAAAGATTAAATGTTGAAATTTCATCATTATAGACCATTTTGGTATCGTTCGACAGGTCCGGAGTCATCGTTTTTCCATCCGAAAATTGATTTTTGGGACTGTACCAAAAATGATTCAAAATGTCAATTGGATCATGCCTCATGTTGAATAACCACTTTTTAAACCCCCACAGTGACCAAAATTGCCATTTTTACAGAGTTTTGCTTACTCAAAAGCTTCCATTTTGACCCGTTTCAGGCACAGAAATGACTTTAAACACACTTATTCTAGTTGACAAAGTCATAATTCACATCCAACAGTAATTTAGAGTCAAAAGATTAAATGTTGAAATTTCATCATTATAGACCATTTTATGATCGTTCGACAGGTCCGGAGTCATCGTTTTTCATCCGAAAATTGATTTTTTGGACTGTACCAACAATGATTCAAAATGTCAATTGGATCATGCCTCATGTTGAATAACCACTTTTTAAACCCCCACAGTGACCAAAATTGCCATTTTTACAGAGTTTTGCTTACTCAAAAGCTTCAATTTTGACCCGTTTCAGGCACAGAAATGACTTTAAACACACTTATTTTAGTTGACAAAGTCCTAATTCACATCCAACAGTAATTTAGAGTCAAAAGATTAAATGTTAAAATTTCATCATTATAGACCATTTTGGGATCGTTCGACAGGTCAGGAGTCATCGTTTTTCATCCGAAAATTGATTTTTTGGACTGTACCAAAAATGATTCAAAATGTCAATTGGATCATGCCTCATGTTGAATAAACACTTTTCAAACCCTCACAGTGACCAAAATTGCCATTTTTACAGAGTTTTGCTTACTCAAAAGCTTCAATTTTGACCCGTTTCAGGCACAGAAATGACTTTAAACACACTTATTTTAGTTGACAAAGTCCTAATTCACATCCAACAGTAATTTAGAGTCAAAAGATTAAATGTTAAAATTTCATCATTATAGACCATTTTGGGATCGTTCGACAGGTCCGGAGTCATCGTTTTTCATCCGAAAATTGATTTTTTGGACTGTACCAAAAATGATTCAAAATGTCAATTGGATCATGCCTCATGTTGAATAAACACTTTTTAAACCCTCACAGTGACAAAAAATTGCCATTTTTACAGAGTTTTGCTTACTCAAAAGCTTCCATTTTGACCCGTTTCAGGCACAGAAATGACTTTAAACACACTTATTCTAGTTGACAAAGTCATAATTCACATCCAACAGTCATTTAGAGTCAAAAGATTAAATGTTGAAATTTCATCATTATAGACCATTTTGGGATCGTTCGACAGGTCCGGAGTCATCGTTTTTCATCCGAAAATTGATTTTTTGGACTGTACCAAAAATGATTCAAAATGTCAATTGGATCATGCCTCATGTTGAATAACCACTTTTTAAACCCTCACAGTGACCAAAATTGCCATTTTTACAGAGTTTTGCTTACTCAAAAGCTTCCATTTTGACCCGTTTCAGGCACAGAAATGACTTTAAACACACTTATTCTAGTTGACAAAGTCATAATTCACATCCAACAGTCATTTAGAGTCAAAAGATTAAATGTTGAAATTTCATCATTATAGACCATTTTGGGATCGTTCGACAGGTCCGGAGTCATCGTTTTTCATCCGAAAATTGATTTTTAGGACTGTACCAAAAATGATTCAAAATGTCAATTGGATCATGCCTCATGTTGAATAACCACTTTTTAAACCCTCACAGTGACCAAAATTGCCATTTTTACAGAGTTTTGCTTACTCAAAAGCTTCCATTTTGACCCGTTTCAGGCACAGAAATGACTTTAAACACACTTATTCTAGTTGACAAAGTCATAATTCACATCCAACAGTAATTTAGAGTCAAAAGATTAAATGTTGAAATTTCATCATTATAGACCATTTTGGTATCGTTCGACAGGTCCGGAGTCATCGTTTTTCATCCGAAAATTGATTTTTTGGACTGTACCAACAATGATTCAAAATGTCAATTGGATCATGCCTCATGTTGAATAACCACTTTTTAAACCCCCTCAGTGACCAAAATTGCCATTTTTACAGAGTTTTGCTTACTCAAAAGCTTCCATTTTGACCCGTTTCAGGCACAGAAATGACTTTAAACACACTTATTCTAGTTGACAAAGTCATAATTCACATCCAACAGTAATTTAGAGTCAAAAGAATAAATGTTAAAATTTAATCATTATAGACCATTTTGGGATCGTTCGACAGGTCCGGAGTCATCGTTTTTCATCCGAAAATTGATTTTTTGGACTGTACCAAAAATGATTCAAAATGTCAATTGGATCATGCCTCATGTTGAATAAACACTTTTTAAACCCTCACAGTGACAAAAAATTGCCATTTTTACAGAGTTTTGCTTACTCAAAAGCTTCCATTTTGACCCGTTTCAGGCACAGAAATGACTTTAAACACACTTATTCTAGTTGACAAAGTCATAATTCACATCCAACAGTCATTTAGAGTCAAAAGATTAAATGTTGAAATTTCATCATTATAGACCATTTTGGGATCGTTCGACAGGTCCGGAGTCATCGTTTTTCATCCGAAAATTGATTTTTTGGACTGTACCAAAAATGATTTAAAATGTCAATTGGATCATGCCTCATGTTGAATAACCACTTTTTAAACCCTCACAGTGACCAAAATTGCCATTTTTACAGAGTTTTGCTTACTCAAAAGCTTCCATTTTGACCCGTTTCAGGCACAGAAATGACTTTAAACACACTTATTCTAGTTGACAAAGTGATAATTCACATCCAACAGTAATTTAGAGTCAAAAGATTAAATGTTGAAATTTCATCATTATAGACCATTTTGGTATCGTTCGACAGGTCCGGAGTCATCGTTTTTCATCCGAAAATTGATTTTTTGGACTGTACCAACAATGATTCAAAATGTCAATTGGATCATGCCTCATGTTGAATAACCACTTTTTAAACCCCCACAGTGACCAAAATTGCCATTTTTACAGAGTTTTGCTTACTCAAAAGCTTCCATTTTGACCCGTTTCAGGCACAGAAATGACTTTAAACACACTTATTCTAGTTGACAAAGTCATAATTCACATCCAACAGTAATTTAGAGTCAAAAGATTAAATGTTAAAATTTCATCATTATAGACCATTTTGGGATCGTTCGACAGGTCCGGAGTCATCGTTTTTCATCCGAAAATTGATTTTTTGGACTGTACCAAAAACGATTCAAAATGTCAATTGGATCATGCCTCGTGTTGAATAACCACTTTTTAAACCCTCACAGTGACCAAAATTGCCATTTTGACAGAGTTTTGCTTACTCAAAAGCTTCCATTTTGACCCGTTTCAGGCACAGAAATGACTTTAAACACACTTATTCTAGTTGACAAAGTCATAATTCACATCCAACAGTAATTTAGAGTCAAAAGATTAAATGTTGAAATTTCATCATTATAGACCATTTTGGTATCGTTCGACAGGTCCGGAGTCATCGTTTTTCATCCGAAAATTTATTTTTTGGACTGTACCAACAATGATTCAAAATGTCAATTGGATCATGCCTCATGTTGAATAACCACTTTTTAAACCCCCACAGTGACCAAAATTGCCATTTTTACAGAGTTTTGCTTACTCAAAAGCTTCCATTTTGACCCGTTTCAGGCACAGAAATGACTTTAAACACACTTATTCTAGTTGACAAAGTCATAATTCACATCCAACAGTAATTTAGAGTCAAAAGATTAAATGTTGAAATTTCATCATTATAGACCATTTTATGATCGTTCGACAGGTCCGGAGTCATCGTTTTTCATCCGAAAATTGATTTTTTGGACTGTACCAAAAATGATTCAAAATGTCAATTGGATCATGCCTCATGTTGAATAACCACTTTTTAAACCCTCACAGTGACCAAAATTGCCATTTTGACAGAGTTTTGCTTACTCAAAAGCTTCCATTTTGACCCGTTTCAGGCACAGAAATGACTTTAAACACACTTATTCTAGTTGACAACGTCATAATTCACATCCAACAGTAATTTAGAGTCAAAAGATTAAATGTTGAAATTTCATCATTATAGACCATTTTATGATCGTTCGACAGGTCCGGAGTCATCGTTTTTCATCCGAAAATTGATTTTTTGGACTGTACCAAAAATGATTCGAAATGTCAATTGGATCATGCCTCATGTTGAATAACCACTTTTTAAACCATCACAGTGACCAAAATTGCCATTTTTACAGAGTTTTGCTTACTCAAAAGTTCAATTTTGACCCGTTTCAGGCACAGAAATGACTTTAAACACACTTATTTTAGTTGACAAAGTCCTAATTCACATCCAACAGTAATTTAGAGTCAAAAGATTAAATGTTAAAATTTCATCATTATAGACCATTTTGGGATCGTTCGACAGGTCCGGAGTCATCGTTTTTCATCCGAAAATTGATTTTTTGGACTGTACCAAAAATGATTCAAAATGTCAATTGGATCATGCCTCATGTTGAATAAACACTTTTTAAACCCTCACAGTGACCAAAATTGCCATTTTTACAGAGTTTTGCTTACTCAAAAGCTTCAATTTTGACCCGTTTCAGGCACAGAAATGACATTAAACACACTTATTTTAGTTGACAAAGTCCTAATTCACATCCAACAGTAATTTAGAGTCAAAAGATTAAATGTTAAAATTTCATCATTATAGACCATTTTGGGATCGTTCGACAGGTCCGGAGTCATCGTTTTTCATCCGAAAATTGATTTTTTGGACTGTACCAAAAATGATTCAAAATGTCAATTGGATCATGCCTCATGTTGAATAACCACTTTTTAAACCCTCACAGTGACAAAAAATTGCCATTTTTACAGAGTTTTGCTTACTCAAAAGCTTCCATTTTGACCCGTTTCAGGCACAGAAATGACTTTAAACACACTTATTCTAGTTGACAAAGTCATAATTCACATCCAACAGTCATTTAGAGTCAAAAGATTAAATGTTGAAATTTCATCATTATAGACCATTTTGGGATCGTTCGACAGGTCCGGAGTCATCGTTTTTCATCCGAAAATTGATTTTTTGGACTGTACCAAAAATGATTCAAAATGTCAATTGGATCATGCCTCATGTTGAATAACCACTTTTTAAACCCTCACAGTGACCAAAATTGCCATTTTTACAGAGTTTTGCTTACTCAAAAGCTTCCATTTTGACCCGTTTCAGGCACAGAAATGACTTTAAACACACTTATTCTAGTTGACAAAGTCATAATTCACATCCAACAGTAATTTAGAGTCAAAAGAATAAATGTTGAAATTTCATCATTATAGACCATTTTGGTATCGTTCGACAGGTCCGGAGTCATCGTTTTTCATCCGAAAATTGATTTTTTGGACTGTACCAACAATGATTCAAAATGTCAATTGGATCATGCCTCATGTTGAATAACCACTTTTTAAACCCCCACAGTGACCAAAATTGCCATTTTTACAGAGTTTTGCTTACTCAAAAGCTTCAATTTTGACCCGTTTCAGGCACAGAAATGACTTTAAACACACTTATTTTAGTTGACAAAGTCCTAATTCACATCCAACAGTAATTTAGAGTCAAAAGATTAAATGTTAAAATTTCATCATTATAGACCATTTTGGGATCGTTCGACAGGTCAGGAGTCATCGTTTTTCATCCGAAAATTGATTTTTTGGACTGTACCAAAAATGATTCAAAATGTCAATTGGATCATGCCTCATGTTGAATAAACACTTTTCAAACCCTCACAGTGACCAAAATTGCCATTTTTACAGAGTTTTGCTTACTCAAAAGCTTCAATTTTGACCCGTTTCAGGCACAGAAATGACTTTAAACACACTTATTTTAGTTGACAAAGTCCTAATTCACATCCAACAGTAATTTAGAGTCAAAAGATTAAATGTTAAAATTTCATCATTATAGACCATTTTGGGATCGTTCGACAGGTCCGGAGTCATCGTTTTTCATCCGAAAATTGATTTTTTGGACTGTACCAAAAATGATTCAAAATGTCAATTGGATCATGCCTCATGTTGAATAAACACTTTTTAAACCCTCACAGTGACAAAAAATTGCCATTTTTACAGAGTTTTGCTTACTCAAAAGCTTCCATTTTGACCCGTTTCAGGCACAGAAATGACTTTAAACACACTTATTCTAGTTGACAAAGTCATAATTCACATCCAACAGTCATTTAGAGTCAAAAGATTAAATGTTGAAATTTCATCATTATAGACCATTTTGGGATCGTTCGACAGGTCCGGAGTCATCGTTTTTCATCCGAAAATTGATTTTTTGGACTGTACCAAAAATGATTCAAAATGTCAATTGGATCATGCCTCATGTTGAATAACCACTTTTTAAACCCTCACAGTGACCAAAATTGCCATTTTTACAGAGTTTTGCTTACTCAAAAGCTTCAATTTTGACCCGTTTCAGGCACAGAAATGACTTTAAACACACTTATTTTAGTTGACAAAGTCATAATTCACATCCAACAGTCATTTAGAGTCAAAAGATTAAATGTTGAAATTTCATCATTATAGACCATTTTGGGATCGTTCGACAGGTCCGGAGTCATCGTTTTTCATCCGAAAATTGATTTTTTGGACTGTACCAAAAATGATTTAAAATGTCAATTGGATCATGCCTCATGTTGAATAACCACTTTTTAAACCCTCACAGTGACCAAAATTGCCATTTTTACAGAGTTTTGCTTACTCAAAAGCTTCCATTTTGACCCGTTTCAGGCACAGAAATGACTTTAAACACACTTATTCTAGTTGACAAAGTGATAATTCACATCCAACAGTAATTTAGAGTCAAAAGATTAAATGTTGAAATTTCATCATTATAGACCATTTTGGTATCGTTCGACAGGTCCGGAGTCATCGTTTTTCATCCGAAAATTGATTTTTTGGACTGTACCAACAATGATTCAAAATGTCAATTGGATCATGCCTCATGTTGAATAACCACTTTTTAAACCCCCACAGTGACCAAAATTGCCATTTTTACAGAGTTTTGCTTACTCAAAAGCTTCCATTTTGACCCGTTTCAGGCACAGAAATGACTTTAAACACACTTATTCTAGTTGACAAAGTCATAATTCACATCCAACAGTAATTTAGAGTCAAAAGATTAAATGTTAAAATTTCATCATTATAGACCATTTTGGGATCGTTCGACAGGTCCGGAGTCATCGTTTTTCATCCGAAAATTGATTTTTTGGACTGTACCAAAAACGATTCAAAATGTCAATTGGATCATGCCTCGTGTTGAATAACCACTTTTTAAACCCTCACAGTGACCAAAATTGCCATTTTGACAGAGTTTTGCTTACTCAAAAGCTTCCATTTTGATCCGTTTCAGGCACAGAAATGACTTTAAACACACTTATTCTAGTTGACAAAGTCATAATTCACATCCAACAGTAATTTAGAGTCAAAAGATTAAATGTTGAAATTTCATCATTATAGACCATTTTGGTATCGTTCGACAGGTCCGGAGTCATCGTTTTTCATCCGAAAATTGATTTTTTGGACTGTACCAAAAATGATTCGAAATGTCAATTGGATCATGCCTCATGTTGAATAACCACTTTTTAAACCATCACAGTGACCAAAATTGCCATTTTTACAGAGTTTTGCTTACTCAAAAGTTCAATTTTGACCCGTTTCAGGCACAGAAATGACTTTAAACACACTTATTTTAGTTGACAAAGTCCTAATTCACATCCAACAGTAATTTAGAGTCAAAAGATTAAATGTTAAAATTTCATCATTATAGACCATTTTGGGATCGTTCGACAGGTCCGGAGTCATCGTTTTTCATCCGAAAATTGATTTTTTGGACTGTACCAAAAATGATTCAAAATGTCAATTGGATCATGCCTCATGTTGAATAAACACTTTTTAAACCCTCACAGTGACCAAAATTGCCATTTTTACAGAGTTTTGCTTACTCAAAAGCTTCAATTTTGACCCGTTTCAGGCACAGAAATGACATTAAACACACTTATTTTAGTTGACAAAGTCCTAATTCACATCCAACAGTAATTTAGAGTCAAAAGATTAAATGTTAAAATTTCATCATTATAGACCATTTTGGGATCGTTCGACAGGTCCGGAGTCATCGTTTTTCATCCGAAAATTGATTTTTTGGACTGTACCAAAAATGATTCAAAATGTCAATTGGATCATGCCTCATGTTGAATAACCACTTTTTAAACCCTCACAGTGACAAAAAATTGCCATTTTTACAGAGTTTTGCTTACTCAAAAGCTTCCATTTTGACCCGTTTCAGGCACAGAAATGACTTTAAACACACTTATTCTAGTTGACAAAGTCATAATTCACATCCAACAGTCATTTAGAGTCAAAAGATTAAATGTTGAAATTTCATCATTATAGACCATTTTGGGATCGTTCGACAGGTCCGGAGTCATCGTTTTTCATCCGAAAATTGATTTTTTGGACTGTACCAAAAATGATTCAAAATGTCAATTGGATCATGCCTCATGTTGAATAACCACTTTTTAAACCCTCACAGTGACCAAAATTGCCATTTTTACAGAGTTTTGCTTACTCAAAAGCTTCCATTTTGACCCGTTTCAGGCACAGAAATGACTTTAAACACACTTATTCTAGTTGACAAAGTCATAATTCACATCCAACAGTAATTTAGAGTCAAAAGAATAAATGTTGAAATTTCATCATTATAGACCATTTTGGTATCGTTCGACAGGTCCGGAGTCATCGTTTTTCATCCGAAAATTGATTTTTTGGACTGTACCAACAATGATTCAAAATGTCAATTGGATCATGCCTCATGTTGAATAACCACTTTTTAAACCCCCACAGTGACCAAAATTGCCATTTTTACAGAGTTTTGCTTACTCAAAAGCTTCAATTTTGACCCGTTTCAGGCACAGAAATGACTTTAAACACACTTATTTTAGTTGACAAAGTCCTAATTCACATCCAACAGTAATTTAGAGTCAAAAGATTAAATGTTAAAATTTCATCATTATAGACCATTTTGGGATCGTTCGACAGGTCAGGAGTCATCGTTTTTCATCCGAAAATTGATTTTTTGGACTGTACCAAAAATGATTCAAAATGTCAATTGGATCATGCCTCATGTTGAATAAACACTTTTCAAACCCTCACAGTGACCAAAATTGCCATTTTTACAGAGTTTTGCTTACTCAAAAGCTTCAATTTTGACCCGTTTCAGGCACAGAAATGACTTTAAACACACTTATTTTAGTTGACAAAGTCCTAATTCACATCCAACAGTAATTTAGAGTCAAAAGATTAAATGTTAAAATTTCATCATTATAGACCATTTTGGGATCGTTCGACAGGTCCGGAGTCATCGTTTTTCATCCGAAAATTGATTTTTTGGACTGTACCAAAAATGATTCAAAATGTCAATTGGATCATGCCTCATGTTGAATAAACACTTTTTAAACCCTCACAGTGACAAAAAATTGCCATTTTTACAGAGTTTTGCTTACTCAAAAGCTTCCATTTTGACCCGTTTCAGGCACAGAAATGACTTTAAACACACTTATTCTAGTTGACAAAGTCATAATTCACATCCAACAGTCATTTAGAGTCAAAAGATTAAATGTTGAAATTTCATCATTATAGACCATTTTGGGATCGTTCGACAGGTCCGGAGTCATCGTTTTTCATCCGAAAATTGATTTTTTGGACTGTACCAAAAATGATTCAAAATGTCAATTGGATCATGCCTCATGTTGAATAACCACTTTTTAAACCCTCACAGTGACCAAAATTGCCATTTTTACAGAGTTTTGCTTACTCAAAAGCTTCAATTTTGACCCGTTTCAGGCACAGAAATGACTTTAAACACACTTATTTTAGTTGACAAACTCCTAATTCACATCCAACAGTAATTTAGAGTCAAAAGATTAAATGTTAAAATTTCATCATTATAGACCATTTTGGGATCGTTCGACAGGTCCGGAGTCATCGTTTTTCATCCGAAAATTGATTTTTTGGACTGTACCAAAAATGATTCAAAATGTCAATTGGATCATGCCTCATGTTGAATAAACACTTTTTAAACCCTCACAGTGACAAAAAGTTGCCATTTTTACAGAGTTTTGCTTACTCAAAAGCTTCCATTTTGACCCGTTTCAGGCACAGAAATGACTTTAAACACACTTATTCTAGTTGACAAAGTCATAATTCACATCCAACAGTCATTTAGAGTCAAAAGATTAAATGTTGAAATTTCATCATTATAGACCATTTTGGGATCGTTCGACAGGTCCGGAGTCATCGTTTTTCATCCGAAAATTGATTTTTTGGACTGTACCAAAAATGATTCAAAATGTCAATTGGATCATGCCTCATGTTGAATAACCACTTTTTAAACCCTCACAGTGACCAAAATTGCCATTTTTACAGAGTTTTGCTTACTCAAAAGCTTCCATTTTGACACGTTTCAGGCACAGAAATGACTTTAAACACACTTATTCTAGTTGACAAAGTCATAATTCACATCCAACAGTAATTTAGAGTCAAAAGATTAAATGTTGAAATTTCATCATTATAGACCATTTTGGTATCGTTCGACAGGTCCGGAATCATCGTTTTTCATCCGAAAATTGATTTTTTGGACTGTACCAAAAACAATTCAAAATGTCAATTGGATCATGCCTCATGTTGAATAACCACTTTTTAAACCCTCACAGTGACCAAAATTGCCATTTTTACAGAGTTTTGCTTACTCAAAAGCTTCAATTTTGACCCGTTTCAGGCACAGAAATGACTTTAAACACACTTATTTTAGTTGACAAAGTCCTAATTCACATCCAACAGTAATTTAGAGTCAAAAGATTAAATGTTAAAATTTAATCATTATAGACCATTTTGGGATCGTTCGACAGGTCCGGAGTCATCGTTTTTCATCCGAAAATTGATTTTTTGGACTGTACCAAAAATGATTCAAAATGTCAATTGGATCATGCCTCATGTTGAATAAACACTTTTTAAACCCTCACAGTGACAAAAAATTGCCATTTTTACAGAGTTTTGCTTACTCAAAAGCTTCCATTTTGACCCGTTTCAGGCACAGAAATGACTTTAAACACACTTATTCTAGTTGACAAAGTCACAATTCACATCCAACAGTAATTTAGAGTCAAAAGATTAAATGTTAAAATTTCATCATTATAGACCATTTTGGGATCGTTCGACAGGTCCGGAGTCATCGTTTTTCATCCGAAAATTGATTTTTTGGACTGTACCAAAAATGATTCAAAATGTCAATTGGATCATGCCTCATGTTGAATAACCACTTTTTAAACCCTCACAGTGACCAAAATTGCCATTTTTACAGAGTTTTGCTTACTCAAAAGCTTCCATTTTGACCCGTTTCAGGCACAGAAATGACTTTAAACACACTTATTCTAGTTGACAGAGTCATAATTCACATTCAACAGTCATTTAGAGTCAAAAGATTAAATGTTAAAATTTCATCATTATAGACCATTTTAGGATCGTTCGACTGGTCCGGAGTCATCGTTTTTCATCCAAAAATTGATTTTTTGGACTGTACCAAAAATGATTCAAAATGTCAATTGGATCATGCCTCATGTTGAATAACCACTTTTTAAACCCTCACAGTGACCAAAATTGCCATTTTTACAGAGTTTTGCTTACTCAAAAGCTTCCATTTTGACCCGTTTCAGGCACAGAAATGACTTTAAACACACTTATTCTAGTTGACAGAGTCATAATTCACATTCAACAGTCATTTAGAGTCAAAAGATTAAATGTTAAAATGTCATCATTATAGACCATTTTGGGATCGTTCGACTGGTCCGGAGTCATCGTTTTTCATCCGAAAATTGATTTTTTAGACTGTACCAAAAATGATTCAAAATGTTAATTGGATCATGCCTCATGTTGAATAACCACTTTTTAAACCCTCACAGTGACCAAAATTGCCATTTTTACAGAGTTTTGCTTACTCAAAAGCTTCAATTTTGACCTGTTTCAGGCACAGAAATGACTTTAAACACACTTATTTTAGTTGACAAAGTCACAATTCACATCCAACAGTAATTTAGAGTCAAAAGATTAAATGTTAAAATTTCATCATTATAGACCATTTTGGGATCGTTCGACAGGTCCGGAGTCATCGTTTTTCATCTGAAAATTGATTTTTTGGACTGTACCAAAAATGATTCAAAATGTCAATTGGATCATGCCTCATGTTGAATAACCACTTTTTAAACCCTCACAGTGACCAAAATTGCCATTTTTACAGAGTTTTGCTTACTCAAAAGCTTCAATTTTGACCCGTTTCAGGCACAGAAATGACTTTAAACACACTTATTCTAGTTGAAAAAGTCATAATTCACATCCAACTGTCATTTAGAGTCAAAAGATTAAATGTTAAAATTTCATCATTATAGACCATTTTGGGATCGTTCGACTGGTCCGGAGTCATCGTTTTTCATCCGAAAATTGATTTTTTGGACTGTACCAAAAATGATTCAAAATGTCAATTGGATCATGCCTCATGTTGAATAACCACTTTTTAAACCCTCACAGTGACCAAAATTGCCATTTTTACAGAGTTTTGCTTACTCAAAAGCTTCAATTTTGACCCGTTTCAGGCACAAAAATGACTTTAAACACACTTATTCTAGTTGACAAAGTCACAATTCACATCCAACAGTAATTTAGAGTCAAAAGATTAAATGTTAAAATTTCATCATTATAGACCATTTTGGGATCGTTCGACAGGTCCGGAGTCATCGTTTTTCATCTGAAAATTGATTTTTTGGACTGTACCAAAAATGATTCAAAATGTCAATTGGATCATGCCTCATGTTGAATAACCACTTTTTAAACCCTCACAGTGACCAAAATTGCCATTTTTACAGAGTTTTGCTTACTCAAAATCTTCAATTTTGACCCGTTTCAGGCACAGAAATGACTTTAAACACACTTATTTTAGTTGACAAAGTCATAATTCACATCCATCAGTAATTTAGAGTCAAAAGATTAAATGTTAAAATTTCATCATTATAGACCATTTTGGGATCGTTCGACTGGTCCGGAGTCATCGTTTTTTATCCAAAAATTGATTTTTTGGACTGTACCAAAAATGATTCAAAATGTCAATTGGATCATGCCTCATGTTGAATAACCACTTTTTAAACCCTCACAGTGACCAAAATTGCCATTTTTACAGAGTTTTGCTTACTCAAAAGCTTCAATTTTGACCCGTTTCAGGCACAAAAATGACTTTAAACACACTTATTCTAGTTGACAAAGTCACAATTCACATCCAACAGTAATTTAGAGTCAAAAGATTAAATGTTAAAATTTCATCATTATAGACCAATTTGGGATCGTTCGACTGGTCCGGAGTCATCGTTTTTCATCCGAAAATTGATTTTTGGACTGTACCAAAAATGATTCAAAATGTCAATTGGATCATGCCTCATGTTGAATAACCACTTTTTAAACCCTCACAGTGACCAAAATTGCCATTTTTACAGAGTTTTGCTTACTCAAAAGCTTCCATTTTGACCCGTTTCAGGCACAGAAATGACTTTAAACACACTTATTCTAGTTGACAAAGTCATAATTCACATCCAACAGTCATTTAGAGTCAAAAGATTAAATGTTAAAATTTCATCATTATAGACCATTTTGGGATCGTTCGACAGGTCCGGAGTCATCGTTTTTCATCCGAAAATTGAGGTTTTTGGACTGTATTAAAAATGATTCAAAATGTCAATTGGATCATGCCTCATGATGAATAACCACTTTTTAAACCCTCACAGTGACCAAAATTGCCATTTTTACAGAGTTTTGCTTACTCAAAAGCTTCAATTTTGACCCGTTTCAGGCACAAAAATGACTTTAAACACACTTATTCTAGTTGACAAAGTCACAATTCACATCGAACAGTAATTTAGAGTCAAAAGATTAAATGTTAAAATTTCATCATTATAGACCATTTTGGGATCGTTCGACAGGTCCGGAGTCATCGTTTTTCATCCGAAAATTGATTTTTTGGACTGTACCAAAAATGATTCAAAATGTCAATTGGATCATGCCTCATGTTGAATAACCACTTTTTAAACCCTCACAGTGACCAAAATTGCCATTTTTACAGAGTTTTGCTTACTCAAAAGCTTCCATTTTGACCCGTTTCAGGCACAGAAATGACTTTAAACACACTTATTCTAGTTGACAGAGTCATAATTCACATTCAACAGTCATTTAGAGTCAAAAGATTAAATGTTAAAATTTCATCATTATAGACCATTTTGGGATCGTTCGACTGGTCCGGAGTCATCGTTTTTCATCCGAAAATTGATTTTTTAGACTGTACCAAAAATGATTCAAAATGTCAATTGGATCATGCCTCATGTTGAATAACCACTTTTTAAACCCTCACAGTGACCAAAATTGCCATTTTTACAGAGTTTTGCTTACTCAAAAGCTTCAATTTTGACCCGTTTCAGGCACAGAAATGACTTTAAACACACTTATTTTAGTTGACAAAGTCATAATTCACATCCATCAGTAATTTAGTGTCAAAAGATTAAATGTTAAAATTTCATCATTATAGACCATTTTGGGATCGTTCGACTGGTCCGGAGTCATCGTTTTTCATCCGAAAATTGATTTTTTGGACTGTACCAAAAATGATTCAAAATGTCAATTGGATCATGCCTCATGTTGAATAACCACTTTTTAAACCCTCACAGTGACCAAAATTGCCATTTTTACAGAGTTTTGCTTACTCAAAAGCTTCCATTTTGACCCGTTTCAGGCACAGAAATGACTTTAAACACACTTATTTTAGTTGACAAAGTCATAATTCACATCCAACAGTCATTTAGAGTCAAAAGAATAAATGTTGAAATTTCATCCATATTGACCATTTTGGGATCGTTCGACAGGTCCGGAGTCATTGTTTTTCATCCGAAAATTGATTTTTTGGACTGTACCAAAAATGATTCAAAATGTCAATTGGATCGTGCCTCATGTTGAATAACCACTTTTTAAACCCTCACAGTGACCGAAATTGCCATTTTTACAGAGTTTTGCTTACTCAAAATCTTCAATTTTGACCCGTTTCAGGCACAGAAATGACTTTAAACACACTTATTTTAGTTGACAAAGTCATAATTCACATCCATCAGTAATTTAGAGTCAAAAGATTAAATGTTAAAATTTCATCATTATAGACCATTTTGGGATCGTTCGACTGGTCCGGAGTCATCGTTTTTTATCCAAAAATTGATTTTTTGGACTGTACCAAAAATGATTCAAAATGTCAATTGGATCATGCCTCATGTTGAATAACCACTTTTTAAACCCTCACAGTGACCAAAATTGCCATTTTTACAGAGTTTTGCTTACTCAAAAGCTTCAATTTTGACCCGTTTCAGGCACAAAAATGACTTTAAACACACTTATTCTAGTTGACAAAGTCATAATTCACATTCAACAGTCATTTAGAGTCAAAAGATTAAATGTTAAAATTTCATCATTATAGACCATTTTGGGATCGTTCGACTGGTCCGGAGTCATCGTTTTTCATCCGAAAATTGATTTTTTAGACTGTACCAAAAATGATTCAAAATGTCAATTGGATCATGCCTCATGTTGAATAATCACTTTTTAAACCCTCACAGTGACCAAAATTGCCATTTTTACAGAGTTTTGCTTACTCAAAAGCTTCAATTTTGACCCGTTTCAGGCACAGAAATGACTTTAAACACACTTATTTTAGTTGACAAAGTCATAATTCACATCCATCAGTAATTTAGTGTCAAAAGATTAAATGTTAAAATTTCATCATTATAGACCATTTTGGGATCGTTCGACTGGTCCGGAGTCATCGTTTTTCATCCGAAAATTGATTTTTTGGACTGTACCAAAAATGATTCAAAATGTCAATTGGATCATGCCTCATGTTGAATAACCACTTTTTAAACCCTCACAGTGACCAAAATTGCCATTTTTACAGAGTTTTGCTTACTCAAAAGCTTCCATTTTGACCCGTTTCAGGCACAGAAATGACTTTAAACACACTTATTTTAGTTGACAAAGTCATAATTCACATCCAACAGTCATTTAGAGTCAAAAGAATAAATGTTGAAATTTCATCCATATTGACCATTTTGGGATCGTTCGACAGGTCCGGAGTCATTGTTTTTCATCCGAAAATTGATTTTTTGGACTGTACCAAAAATGATTCAAAATGTCAATTGGATCGTGCCTCATGTTGAATAACCACTTTTTAAACCCTCACAGTGACCGAAATTGCCATTTTTACAGAGTTTTGCTTACTCAAAATCTTCAATTTTGACCCGTTTCAGGCACAGAAATGACTTTAAACACACTTATTTTAGTTGACAAAGTCATAATTCACATCCATCAGTAATTTAGAGTCAAAAGATTAAATGTTAAAATTTCATCATTATAGACCATTTTGGGATCGTTCGACTGGTCCGGAGTCATCGTTTTTTATCCAAAAATTGATTTTTTGGACTGTACCAAAAATGATTCAAAATGTCAATTGGATCATGCCTCATGTTGAATAACCACTTTTTAAACCCTCACAGTGACCAAAATTGCCATTTTTACAGAGTTTTGCTTACTCAAAAGCTTCAATTTTGACCCGTTTCAGGCACAAAAATGACTTTAAACACACTTATTCTAGTTGACAAAGTCACAATTCACATCCAACAGTAATTTAGAGTCAAAAGATTAAATGTTAAAATTTCATCATTATAGACCATTTTGGGATCGTTCGACAGGTCCGGAGTCATCGTTTTTCATCCGAAAATTGATTTTTTGGACTGTACCAAAAATGATTCAAAATGTCAATTGGATCATGCCTCATGTTGAATAACCACTTTTTAAACCCTCAAAGTGACCAAAATTGCCATTTTTACAGAGTTTTGCTTACTCAAAAGCTTCCATTTTGACCCGTTTAAGGCACAGAAATGACTTTAAACACACTTATTGTAGTTGACAGAGTCATAATTCACATTCAACAGTCATTTAGAGTCAAAAGATTAAATGTTAAAATGTCATCATTATAGACCATTTTGGGATCGTTCGACTGGTCCGGAGTCATCGTTTTTCATCCGAAAATTGATTTTTTAGACTGTACCAAAAATGATTCAAAATGTCAATTGGATCATGCCTCATGTTGAATAACCACTTTTTAAACCCTCACAGTGACCAAAATTGCCATTTTTACAGAGTTTTGCTTACTCAAAAGCTTCAATTTTGACCCGTTTCAGGCACAGAAATTACTTTAAACACACTTATTTTAGTTGACAAAGTCACAATTCACATCCAACAGTAATTTAGAGTCAAAAGATTAAATGTTAAAATTTCATCATTATAGACCATTTTGGGATCGTTCGACAGGTCCGGAGTCATCGTTTTTCATCTGAAAATTGATTTTTTGGACTGTACCAAAAATGATTCAAAATGTCAATTGGATCATGCCTCATGTTGAATAACCACTTTTTAAACCCTCACAGTGACCAAAATTGCCATTTTTACAGAGTTTTGCTTACTCAAAAGCTTCAATTTTGACCCGTTTCAGGCACAGAAATGACTTTAAACACACTTATTCTAGTTGAAAAAGTCATAATTCACATCCAACAGTCATTTAGAGTCAAAAGATTAAATGTTAAAATTTCATCATTATAGACCAATTTGGGATCGTTCGACTGGTCCGGAGTCATCGTTTTTCATCCGAAAATTGATTTTTTGGACTGTACCAAAAATGATTCAAAATGTCAATTGGATCATGCCTCATGTTGAATAACCACTTTTTAAACCCTCACAGTGACCAAAATTGCCATTTTTACAGAGTTTTGCTTACTCAAAAGCTTCAATTCTGACCCGTTTCAGGCACAAAAATGACTTTAAACACACTTATTTTAGTTGACAAAGTCACAATTCACATCCAACAGTAATTTAGAGTCAAAAGATTAAATGTTAAAATTTCATCATTATAGACCATTTTGGGATCGTTCGACAGGTCCGGAGTCATCGTTTTTCATCCGAAAATTGATTTTTTGGACTGTACCAAAAATGATTCAAAATGTCAATTGGATCATGCCTCATGTTGAATAACCACTTTTTAAACCCTCACAGTGACCAAAATTGCCATTTTTACAGAGTTTTGCTTACTCAAAAGCTTCCATTTTGACCCGTTTCAGGCACAGAAATGACTTTAAACACACTTATTTTAGTTGACAAAGTCATAATTCACATCCAACAGTCATTTAGAGTCAAAAGATTAAATGTTGAAATTTCATCCATATTGACCATTTTGGGATCGTTCGACAGGTCCGGAGTCATTGTTTTTCATCCGAAAATTGATTTTTTGGACTGTACCAAAAATGATTCAAAATGTCAATTGGATCGTGCCTCATGTTGAATAACCACTTTTTAAACCCTCACAGTGACCAAAATTGCCATTTTTACAGAGTTTTGCTTACTCAAAAGCTTCCATTTTGACCCGTTTCAGGCACAGAAATGACTTTAAACACACTTATTCTAGTTGACAAAGTCATAATTCACATCCAACAGTCATTTAGAGTCAAAAGATTAAATGTTAAAATTTCATCATTATAGACCATTTTGGGATCGTTCGACAGGTCCGGAGTCATCGTTTTTCATCCGAAAATTGAGGTTTTTGGACTGTATTAAAAATTATTCAAAATGTCAATTGGATCATGCCTCATGATGAATAACCACTTTTTAAACCCTCACAGTGACCAAAATTGCCATTTTTACAGAGTTTTGCTTACTCAAAAGCTTCAATTTTGACCCGTTTCAGGCACAAAAATGACTTTAAACACACTTATTCTAGTTGACAAAGTCACAATTCACATCCAACAGTAATTTAGAGTCAAAAGATTAAATGTTAAAATTTCATCATTATAGACCATTTTGGGATCGTTCGACAGGTCCGGAGTCATCGTTTTTCATCCGAAAATTGATTTTTTGGACTGTACCAAAAATGATTCAAAATGTCAATTGGATCATGCCTCATGTTGAATAACCACTTTTTAAACCCTCACAGTGACCAAAATTGCCATTTTTACAGAGTTTTGCTTACTCAAAAGCTTCCATTTTGACCCGTTTCAGGCACAGAAATGACTTTAAACACACTTATTCTAGGTGACAGAGTCATAATTCACATTCAACAGTCATTTAGAGTCAAAAGATTAAATGTTAAAATTTCATCATTATAGACCATTTTGGGATCGTTCGACTGGTCCGGAGTCATCGTTTTTCATCCGAAAATTGATTTTTTAGACTGTACCAAAAATGATTCAAAATGTCAATTGGATCATGCCTCATGTTGAATAACCACTTTTTAAACCCTCACAGTGACCAAAATTGCCATTTTTACAGAGTTTTGCTTACTCAAAAGCTTCAATTTTGACCAGTTTCAGGCACAGAAATGACTTTAAACACACTTATTTTAGTTGACAAAGTCATAATTCACATCCATCAGTAATTTAGTGTCAAAAGATTAAATGTTAAAATTTCATCATTATAGACCATTTTGGGATCGTTCGACTGGTCCGGAGTCATCGTTTTTCATCCGAAAATTGATTTTTTGGACTGTACCAAAAATGATTCAAAATGTTAATTGGATCATGCCTCATGTTGAATAACCACTTTTTAAACCCTCACAGTGACCAAAATTGCCATTTTTACAGAGTTTTGCTTACTCAAAAGCTTCAATTTTGACCCGTTTCAGGCACAGAAATGACTTTAAACACACTTATTTTAGTTGACAAAGTCACAATTCACATCCAACAGTAATTTAGAGTCAAAAGATTAAATGTTAAAATTTCATCATTATAGACCATTTTGGGATCGTTCGACTGGTCCGGAGTCATCGTTTTTCATCCGAAAATTTATTTTTTGGACTGTACCAAAAATGATTCAAAATGTCAATTGGATCATGCCTCATGTTGAATAACCACTTTTTAAACCCTCACAGTGACCAAAATTGCCATTTGTACAGAGTTTTGCTTACTCAAAAGCTTCTATTTTGACCCGTTTCAGGCACAAAAATAACTTTAAACACACTTATTTTAGTTGACAAAGTCATAATTCACATCCAACAGTCATTTAGAGTCAAGAGATTAAATGTTAAAATTTCATCATTATAGACCATTTTGGGATCGTTCGACAGGTCCGGAGTCATCGTTTTTCATCCAAAAATTGATTTTTTGGACTGTATTAAAAATTATTCAAAATGTCAATTGGATCATGCCTCATGTTGAATAACCACTTTTTAAACCCTCACAGTGACCAAAATTGCCATTTTTACAGAGTTTTGCTTACTCAAAAGCTTCAATTTTGACCCGTTTCAGGCACAGAAATGACTTTAAACACACTTATTTTAGTTGACAAAGTCATAATTCACATCCATCAGTAATTTAGAGTCAAAAGATTAAATGTTAAAATTTCATCATTATAGACCATTTTGGGATCGTTCGACTGGTCCGGAGTCATCGTTTTTCATCCGAAAATTGATTTTTTGGACTGTACCAAAAATGATTCAAAATGTCAATTGGATCATGCCTCATGTTGAATAACCACTTTTTAAACCCTCACAGTGACCAAAATTGCCATTTTTACAGAGTTTTGCTTACTCAAAAGCTTCCATTTTGACCCGTTTCAGGCACAGAAATGACTTTAAACACACTTATTCTAGTTGACAGAGTCATAATTCACATTCAACAGTCATTTAGAGTCAAAAGATTAAATGTTAAAATTTCATCATTATAGACCATTTTGGGATTGTTCGACTGGTCCGGAGTCATCGTTTTTCATCCGAAAATTGATTTTTTAGACTGTACCAAAAATGATTCAAAATGTCAATTGGATCATGCCTCATGTTGAATAACCACTTTTTAAACCCTCACAGTGACCAAAATTGCCATTTTTACAGAGTTTTGCTTACTCAAAAGCTTATTTTTTGACCCGTTTCAGGCACAGAAATGACTTTAAACACACTTATTTTAGTTGACAAAGTCATAATTCACATCCATCAGTAATTTAGTGTCAAAAGATTAAATGTTAAAATTTCATCATTATAGACCATTTTGGGATCGTTCGACTGGTCCGGAGTCATCGTTTTTTATCCGAAAATTGATTTTTTGGACTGTACCAAAAATGATTCAAAATGTTAATTGGATCATGCCTCATGTTGAATAACCACTTTTTAAACCCTCACAGTGACCAAAATTGCCATTTTTACAGAGTTTTGCTTACACAAAAGCTTCAATTTTGACCCGTTTCAGGCACAGAAATGACTTTAAACACACTTATTTTAGTTGACAAAGTCACAATTCACATCCAACAGTAATTTAGAGTCAAAAGATTAAATGTTAAAATTTCATCATTATAGACCATTTTGGGATCGTTCGACAGGTCCGGAGTCATCGTTTTTCATCCGAAAATTGATTTTTTGGACTGTACCAAAAATGATTCAAAATGTCAATTGGATCATGCCTCATGTTGAATAACCACTTTTTAAACCCTCACAGTGACCAAAATTGCCATTTTTACAGAGTTTTGCTTACTCAAAAGCTTCCATTTTGACCCGTTTCAGGCACAGAAATGACTTTAAACACACTTATTTTAGTTGACAAAGTCATAATTCACATCCAACAGTCATTTAGAGTCAAAAGATTAAATGTTGAAATTTCATCCATATTGACCATTTTGGGATCGTTCGACAGGTCCGGAGTCATTGTTTTTCATCCGAAAATTGATTTTTTGGACTGTACCAAAAATGATTCAAAATGTCAATTGGATCGTGCCTCATGTTGAATAACCACTTTTTAAACCCTCACAGTGACCAAAATTGCCATTTTTACAGAGTTTTGCTTACTCAAAAGCTTCCATTTTGACCCGTTTCAGGCACAGAAATGACTTTAAACACACTTATTCTAGTTGACAAAGTCATAATTCACATCCAACAGTCATTTAGAGTCAAAAGATTAAATGTTAAAATTTCATCATTATAGACCATTTTGGGATCGTTCGACAGGTCCGGAGTCATCGTTTTTCATCCGAAAATTGAGGTTTTTGGACTGTATTAAAAATTATTCAAAATGTCAATTGGATCATGCCTCATGATGAATAACCACTTTTTAAACCCTCACAGTGACCAAAATTGCCATTTTTACAGAGTTTTGCTTACTCAAAAGCTTCAATTTTGACCCGTTTCAGGCACAAAAATGACTTTAAACACACTTATTCTAGTTGACAAAGTCACAATTCACATCCAACAGTAATTTAGAGTCAAAAGATTAAATGTTAAAATTTCATCATTATAGACCATTTTGGGATCGTTCGACAGGTCCGGAGTCATCGTTTTTCATCCGAAAATTGATTTTTTGGACTGTACCAAAAATGATTCAAAATGTCAATTGGATCATGCCTCATGTTGAATAACCACTTTTTAAACCCTCACAGTGACCAAAATTGCCATTTTTACAGAGTTTTGCTTACTCAAAAGCTTCCATTTTGACCCGTTTCAGGCACAGAAATGACTTTAAACACACT
Organism: Lissotriton vulgaris; assembly: GCF_964263255.1. NCBI lineage: Eukaryota > Metazoa > Chordata > Amphibia > Caudata > Salamandridae > Lissotriton > Lissotriton vulgaris. The sequence goes on along the minus strand of NW_028243603.1, from coordinate 124,701 downwards.
TATTCTAGGTGACAGAGTCATAATTCACATTCAACAGTCATTTAGAGTCAAAAGATTAAATGTTAAAATTTCATCATTATAGACCATTTTGGGATCGTTCGACTGGTCCGGAGTCATCGTTTTTCATCCGAAAATTGATTTTTTAGACTGTACCAAAAATGATTCAAAATGTCAATTGGATCATGCCTCATGTTGAATAACCACTTTTTAAACCCTCACAGTGACCAAAATTGCCATTTTTACAGAGTTTTGCTTACTCAAAAGCTTCAATTTTGACCAGTTTCAGGCACAGAAATGACTTTAAACACACTTATTTTAGTTGACAAAGTCATAATTCACATCCATCAGTAATTTAGTGTCAAAAGATTAAATGTTAAAATTTCATCATTATAGACCATTTTGGGATCGTTCGACTGGTCCGGAGTCATCGTTTTTCATCCGAAAATTGATTTTTTGGACTGTACCAAAAATGATTCAAAATGTTAATTGGATCATGCCTCATGTTGAATAACCACTTTTTAAACCCTCACAGTGACCAAAATTGCCATTTTTACAGAGTTTTGCTTACTCAAAAGCTTCAATTTTGACCCGTTTCAGGCACAGAAATGACTTTAAACACACTTATTTTAGTTGACAAAGTCACAATTCACATCCAACAGTAATTTAGAGTCAAAAGATTAAATGTTAAAATTTCATCATTATAGACCATTTTGGGATCGTTCGACTGGTCCGGAGTCATCGTTTTTCATCCGAAAATTTATTTTTTGGACTGTACCAAAAATGATTCAAAATGTCAATTGGATCATGCCTCATGTTGAATAACCACTTTTTAAACCCTCACAGTGACCAAAATTGCCATTTGTACAGAGTTTTGCTTACTCAAAAGCTTCTATTTTGACCCGTTTCAGGCACAAAAATAACTTTAAACACACTTATTTTAGTTGACAAAGTCATAATTCACATCCAACAGTCATTTAGAGTCAAGAGATTAAATGTTAAAATTTCATCATTATAGACCATTTTGGGATCGTTCGACAGGTCCGGAGTCATCGTTTTTCATCCAAAAATTGATTTTTTGGACTGTATTAAAAATTATTCAAAATGTCAATTGGATCATGCCTCATGTTGAATAACCACTTTTTAAACCCTCACAGTGACCAAAATTGCCATTTTTACAGAGTTTTGCTTACTCAAAAGCTTCAATTTTGACCCGTTTCAGGCACAGAAATGACTTTAAACACACTTATTTTAGTTGACAAAGTCATAATTCACATCCATCAGTAATTTAGAGTCAAAAGATTAAATGTTAAAATTTCATCATTATAGACCATTTTGGGATCGTTCGACTGGTCCGGAGTCATCGTTTTTCATCCGAAAATTGATTTTTTGGACTGTACCAAAAATGATTCAAAATGTCAATTGGATCATGCCTCATGTTGAATAACCACTTTTTAAACCCTCACAGTGACCAAAATTGCCATTTTTACAGAGTTTTGCTTACTCAAAAGCTTCCATTTTGACCCGTTTCAGGCACAGAAATGACTTTAAACACACTTATTCTAGTTGACAGAGTCATAATTCACATTCAACAGTCATTTAGAGTCAAAAGATTAAATGTTAAAATTTCATCATTATAGACCATTTTGGGATTGTTCGACTGGTCCGGAGTCATCGTTTTTCATCCGAAAATTGATTTTTTAGACTGTACCAAAAATGATTCAAAATGTCAATTGGATCATGCCTCATGTTGAATAACCACTTTTTAAACCCTCACAGTGACCAAAATTGCCATTTTTACAGAGTTTTGCTTACTCAAAAGCTTATTTTTTGACCCGTTTCAGGCACAGAAATGACTTTAAACACACTTATTTTAGTTGACAAAGTCATAATTCACATCCATCAGTAATTTAGTGTCAAAAGATTAAATGTTAAAATTTCATCATTATAGACCATTTTGGGATCGTTCGACTGGTCCGGAGTCATCGTTTTTTATCCGAAAATTGATTTTTTGGACTGTACCAAAAATGATTCAAAATGTTAATTGGATCATGCCTCATGTTGAATAACCACTTTTTAAACCCTCACAGTGACCAAAATTGCCATTTTTACAGAGTTTTGCTTACACAAAAGCTTCAATTTTGACCCGTTTCAGGCACAGAAATGACTTTAAACACACTTATTTTAGTTGACAAAGTCACAATTCACATCCAACAGTAATTTAGAGTCAAAAGATTAAATGTTAAAATTTCATCATTATAGACCATTTTGGGATCGTTCGACAGGTCCGGAGTCATCGTTTTTCATCTGAAAATTGATTTTTTGGACTGTACCAAAAATGATTCAAAATGTCAATTGGATCATGCCTCATGTTGAATAACCACTTTTTAAACCCTCAAAGTGACCAAAATTGCCATTTTTACAGAGTTTTGCTTACTCAAAAGCTTCAATTTTGACCCATTTCAGGCACAGAAATGACTTTAAACACACTTATTCTAGTTGAAAAAGTCATAATTCACATCCAACAGTCATTTAGAGTCAAAAGATTAAATGTTAAAATTTCATCATTATAGACCATTTTGGGATCGTTCGACTGGTCCGGAGTCATCGTTTTTCATCCGAAAATTGATTTTTTGGACTGTACCAAAAATGATTCAAAATGTCAATTGGATCATGCCTTATGTTGAATAACCACTTTTTAAACCCTCACAGTGACCAAAATTGCCATTTTTACACAGTTTTGCTTACTCAAAAGCTTCCATTTTGACCCGTTTCAGGCACAGAAATGACTTTAAACACACTTATTCTAGTTGACAAAGTCATAATTCACATCCAACAGTCATTTAGAATCAAAAGATTAAATGTTAAAATTTCATCATTATAGACCATTTTGGGATCGTTCGACAGGTCCGGAGTCATCGTTTTTCCATCCGAAAATTGATTTTTGGGACTGTACCAAAAATGATTCAAAATGTCAATTGGATCATGCCTCATGTTGAATAACCACTTTTTAAACCCTCACAGTGACCAAAATTGCCATTTTTACAGAGTTTTGCTTACTCAAAAGCTTCAATTTTGACCCGTTTCAGGCACAAAAAAGACTTTAAACACACTTATTCTAGTTGACAAAGTCACAATTCACATCCAACAGTAATTTAGAGTCAAAAGATTAAATGTTAAAATTTCATCATTATAGACCATTTTGGGATCGTTCGACAGGTCCGGAGTCATCGTTTTTCATCCGAAAATTGATTTTTTGGACTGTACCAAAAATGATTCAAAATGTCAATTGGATCATGCCTCATGTTGAATAACCACTTTTTAAACCCTCACAGTGACCAAAATTGCCATTTTTACAGAGTTTTTCTTACTCAAAAGCTTAAATTTTGACCCGTTTCAGGCACAGAAATGACTTTAAACACACTTATTTTAGTTGACAAAGTCACAATTCACATCCAACAGTAATTTAGAGTCAAAAGATTAAATGTTAAAATGTCATCATTATAGACCATTTTGGGATCGTTCGACAGGTCCGGAGTCATCGTTTTTCATCTGAAAATTGATTTTTTGGACTGCCCAAAAATGATTCAAAATGTCAATTGGATCATGCCTCATGTTGAATAACCACTTTTTAAACCCTCACAGTGACCAAAATTGCCATTTTTATAGAGTTTTGCTTACTCAAAAGCTTCCATTTTGACCCGTTTCAGGCACAGAAATTACTTTAAACACACTTATTCTATTTGAAAAAGTCATAATTCACATCCAACAGTCATTTAGAGTCAAAAGATTAAATGTTAAAATTTCATCATTAAAGACCATTTTGGGATCGTTTGACTGGTCCGGAGTCATCGTTTTTCATCCGAAAATTGATTTTTTGGACTGTACCAAAAATGATTCAAAATGTCAATTGGATCATGCCTCATGTTGAATAACCACTTTTTAAACCCTCACAGTGACCAAAATTGCCATTTTTACAGAGTTTTGCTTACTCAAAAGCTTCAATTTTGACCCGTTTCAGGCACAAAAATGACTTTAAACACACTTATTCTAGTTGACAAAGTCACAATTCACATCCAACAGTCATTTAGAGTCAAAAGATTAAATGTTAAAATTTCATCATTATAGACCATTTTGGGATCGTTCGACAGGTCCGGAGTCATCGTTTTTCCATCCGAAAATTGATTTTTGGGACTGTACCAAAAATGATTCAAAATGTCAATTGGATCATGCCTCATGTTGAATAACCACTTTTTAAACCCTCACAGTGACCAAAATTGCCATTTTTACAGAGTTTTGCTTACTCAAAAGCTTCAATTTTGACCCGTTTCAGGCACAGAAATGACTTTAAACACACTTATTCTAGTTGACAAAGTCATAATTCACATCCAACAGTCATTTAGAGTCAAAAGATTAAATGTTAAAATTTCATCATTATAGACCATTTTGGGATCGTTCGACAGGTCCGGAGTCATCGTTTTTCCATCCGAAAATTGATTTTTGGGACTGTACCAAAAATGATTCAAAATGTCAATTGGATCATGCCTCATGTTGAATAACCACTTTTTAAACCCTCACAGTGACCAAAATTGCCATTTTTACAGAGTCTTGCTTACTCAAAAGCTTTAATGTTGACCCGTTTCAGGCACAAAAATGACTTTAAACACACTTATTCTAGTTGACAATGTCACAATTCACATCCAACAGTAATTTAGAGTCAAAAGATTAAATGTTAAAATTTCATCATTATAGACCATTTTGGGATCGTTCGACCGGTCCGGAGTCATCGTTTTTCATCCGAAAATTGATTTTTTGGACTGTACCAAAAACGATTCAAAATGTCAATTGGATCATGCCTCATGTTGAATAACCACTTTTTAAACCCTCACAGTGACCAAAATTGCCATTTTTACAGAGTTTTGCTTACTCAAAAGCTTCCATTTTGACCCGTTTCAGGCACAGAAATGACTTTAAACACACTTATTCTAGTTGACAGTGTCATAATTCACATTCAACAGTCATTTAGAGTCAAAAGATTAAATGTTAAAATTTCATCATTATATACCATTTTGGGATCGTTCGACTGGTCCGGAGTCATCGTTTTTCATCCGAAAATTGATTTTTTGGACTGTACCAAAAATGATTCAAAATGTCAATTGGATCATGCCTCATGTTGAATAACCACTTTTTAAACCCTCACAGTGACCAAAATTGCCATTTTTACAGAGTTTTGCTTACTCAAAAGCTTCCATTTTGACCCGTTTCAGGCACAGAAATGACTTTAAACACACTTATTCTAGTTGACAGAGTCATAATTCACATTCAACAGTCATTTAGAGTCAAAAGATTAAATGTTAAAATTTCATCATTATAGACCATTTTGGGATTGTTCGACTGGTCATCGTTTTTCATCCGAAAATTGATTTTTTAGACTGTACCAAAAATGATTCAAAATGTCAATTGGATCATGCCTCATGTTGAATAACCACTTTTTAAACCCTCACAGTGACCAAAATTGCCATTTTTACAGAGTTTTGCTTACTCAAAAGCTTCAATTTTGACCCGTTTCAGGCACAGAAATGACTTTAAACACACTTATTTTAGTTGACAAAGTCATAATTCACATCCATCAGTAATTTAGTGTCAAAAGATTAAATGTTAAAATTTCATCATTATAGACCATTTTGGGATCGTTCGACTGGTCCGGAGTCATCGTTTTTTATCCGAAAATTGATTTTTTGGACTGTACCAAAAATGATTCAAAATGTTAATTGGATCATGCCTCATGTTGAATAACCATTTTTTAAACCCTCACAGTGACCAAAATTGCCATTTTTACAGAGTTTTGCTTACACAAAAGCTTCAATTTTGACCCGTTTCAGGCACAGAAATGACTTTAAACACACTTATTTTAGTTGACAAAGTCACAATTCACATCCAACAGTAATTTAGAGTCAAAAGATTAAATGTTAAAATTTCATCATTATAGACCATTTTGGGATCGTTCGACAGGTCCGGAGTCATCGTTTTTCATCTGAAAATTGATTTTTTGGACTGTACCAAAAATGATTCAAAATGTCAATTGGATCATGCCTCATGTTGAATAACCACTTTTTAAACCCTCAAAGTGACCAAAATTGCCATTTTTACAGAGTTTTGCTTACTCAAAAGCTTCAATTTTGACCCATTTCAGGCACAGAAATGACTTTAAACACACTTATTCTAGTTGAAAAAGTCATAATTCACATCCAACAGTCATTTAGAGTCAAAAGATTAAATGTTAAAATTTCATCATTATAGACCATTTTGGGATCGTTCGACTGGTCCGGAGTCATCGTTTTTCATCCGAAAATTGATTTTTTGGACTGTACCAAAAATGATTCAAAATGTCAATTGGATCATGCCTTATGTTGAATAACCACTTTTTAAACCCTCACAGTGACCAAAATTGCCATTTTTACACAGTTTTGCTTACTCAAAAGCTTCCATTTTGACCCGTTTCAGGCACAGAAATGACTTTAAACACACTTATTCTAGTTGACAAAGTCATAATTCACATCCAACAGTCATTTAGAGTCAAAAGATTAAATGTTAAAATTTCATCATTATAGACCATTTTGGGATCGTTCGACAGGTCCGGAGTCATCGTTTTTCATCCGAAAATTGATTTTTTGGACTGTACCAAAAATGATTCAAAATGTCAATTGGATCATGCCTCATGTTGAATAACCACTTTTTAAACCCTCACAGTGACCAAAATTGCCATTTTTACAGAGTTTTGCTTACTCAAAAGCTTCCATTTTGACCCGTTTCAGGCACAGAAATGACTTTAAACACACTTATTCTAGGTGACAGAGTCATAATTCACATTCAACAGTCATTTAGAGTCAAAAGATTAAATGTTAAAATTTCATCATTATAGACCATTTTGGGATCGTTCGACTGGTCCGGAGTCATCGTTTTTCATCCGAAAATTGATTTTTTAGACTGTACCAAAAATGATTCAAAATGTCAATTGGATCATGCCTCATGTTGAATAACCACTTTTTAAACCCTCACAGTGACCAAAATTGCCATTTTTACAGAGTTTTGCTTACTCAAAAGCTTCAATTTTGACCCGTTTCAGGCACAGAAATGACTTTAAACACACTTATTTTAGTTGACAAAGTCATAATTCACATCCATCAGTAATTTAGTGTCAAAAGATTAAATGTTAAAATTTCATCATTATAGACCATTTTGGGATCGTTCGACTGGTCCGGAGTCATCGTTTTTCATCCGAAAATTGATTTTTTGGACTGTACCAAAAATGATTCAAAATGTTAATTGGATCATGCCTCATGTTGAATAACCTCTTTTTAAACCCTCACAGTGACCAAAATTGCCATTTTTACAGAGTTTTGCTTACTCAAAATCTTCAATTTTGACCCGTTTCAGGCACAGAAATGACTTTAAACACACTTATTTTAGTTGACAAAGTCACAATTCACATCCAACAGTAATTTAGAGTCAAAAGATTAAATGTTAAAATTTCATCATTATAGACCATTTTGGGATCGTTCGACTGGTCCGGAGTCATCGTTTTTCATCCGAAAATTTATTTTTTGGACTGTACCAAAAATGATTCAAAATGTCAATTGGATCATGCCTCATGTTGAATAACCACTTTTTAAACCCTCACAGTGACCAAAATTGCCATTTGTACAGAGTTTTGCTTACTCAAAAGCTTCTATTTTGACCCGTTTCAGGCACAAAAATAACTTTAAACACACTTATTTTAGTTGACAAAGTCATAATTCACATCCAACAGTCATTTAGAGTCAAGAGATTAAATGTTAAAATTTCATCATTATAGACCATTTTGGGATCGTTCGACAGGTCCGGAGTCATCGTTTTTCATCCAAAAATTGATTTTTTGGACTGTATTAAAAATTATTCAAAATGTCAATTGGATCATGCCTCATGATGAATAACCACTTTTTAAACCCTCACAGTGACCAAAATTGCCATTTTTACAGAGTTTTGCTTACTCAAAAGCTTCAATTTTGACCCGTTTCAGGCACAGAAATGACTTTAAACACACTTATTTTAGTTGACAAAGTCATAATTCACATCCATCAGTAATTTAGAGTCAAAAGATTAAATGTTAAAATTTCATCATTATAGACCATTTTGGGATCGTTCGACTGGTCCGGAGTCATCGTTTTTCATCCGAAAATTGATTTTTTGGACTGTACCAAAAATGATTCAAAATGTCAATTGGATCATGCCTCATGTTGAATAACCACTTTTTAAACCCTCACAGTGACCAAAATTGCCATTTTTACAGAGTTTTGCTTACTCAAAAGCTTCCATTTTGACCCGTTTCAGGCACAGAAATGACTTTAAACACACTTATTCTAGTTGACAGAGTCATAATTCACATTCAACAGTCATTTAGAGTCAAAAGATTAAATGTTAAAATTTCATCATTATAGACCATTTTGGGATTGTTCGACTGGTCCGGAGTCATCGTTTTTCATCCGAAAATTGATTTTTTAGACTGTACCAAAAATGATTCAAAATGTCAATTGGATCATGCCTCATGTTGAATAACCACTTTTTAAACCCTCACAGTGACCAAAATTGCCATTTTTACAGAGTTTTGCTTACTCAAAAGCTTCAATTTTGACCCGTTTCAGGCACAGAAATGACTTTAAACACACTTATTTTAGTTGACAAAGTCATAATTCACATCCATCAGTAATTTAGTGTCAAAAGATTAAATGTTAAAATTTCATCATTATAGACCATTTTGGGATCGTTCGACTGGTCCGGAGTCATCGTTTTTTATCCGAAAATTGATTTTTTGGACTGTACCAAAAATGATTCAAAATGTTAATTGGATCATGCCTCATGTTGAATAACCACTTTTTAAACCCTCACAGTGACCAAAATTGCCATTTTTACAGAGTTTTGCTTACACAAAAGCTTCAATTTTGACCCGTTTCAGGCACAGAAATGACTTTAAACACACTTATTTTAGTTGACAAAGTCACAATTCACATCCAACAGTAATTTAGAGTCAAAAGATTAAATGTTAAAATTTCATCATTATAGACCATTTTGGGATCGTTCGACAGGTCCGGAGTCATCGTTTTTCATCTGAAAATTGATTTTTTGGACTGTACCAAAAATGATTCAAAATGTCAATTGGATCATGCCTCATGTTGAATAACCACTTTTTAAACCCTCAAAGTGACCAAAATTGCCATTTTTACAGAGTTTTGCTTACTCAAAAGCTTCAATTTTGACCCATTTCAGGCACAGAAATGACTTTAAACACACTTATTCTAGTTGAAAAAGTCATAATTCACATCCAACAGTCATTTAGAGTCAAAAGATTAAATGTTAAAATTTCATCATTATAGACCATTTTGGGATCGTTCGACTGGTCCGGAGTCATCGTTTTTCATCCGAAAATTGATTTTTTGGACTGTACCAAAAATGATTCAAAATGTCAATTGGATCATGCCTTATGTTGAATAACCACTTTTTAAACCCTCACAGTGACCAAAATTGCCATTTTTACACAGTTTTGCTTACTCAAAAGCTTCCATTTTGACCCGTTTCAGGCACAGAAATGACTTTAAACACACTTATTCTAGTTGACAAAGTCATAATTCACATCCAACAGTCATTTAGAGTCAAAAGATTAAATGTTAAAATTTCATCATTATAGACCATTTTGGGATCGTTCGACAGGTCCGGAGTCATCGTTTTTCCATCCGAAAATTGATTTTTGGGACTGTACCAAAAATGATTCAAAATGTCAATTGGATCATGCCTCATGTTGAATAACCACTTTTTAAACCCTCACAGTGACCAAAATTGCCATTTTTACAGAGTTTAGCTTACTCAAAAGCTTCAATTTTGACCCGTTTCAGGCACAAAAAAGACTTTAAACACACTTATTCTAGTTGACAAAGTCACAATTCACATCCAACAGTAATTTAGAGTCAAAAGATTAAATGTTAAAATTTCATCATTATAGACCATTTTGGGATCGTTCGACAGGTCCGGAGTCATCGTTTTTCATCCGAAAATTGATTTTTTGGACTGTACCAAAAATGATTCAAAATGTCAATTGGATCATGCCTCATGTTGAATAACCACTTTTTAAACCCTCACAGTGACCAAAATTGCCATTTTTACAGAGTTTTTCTTACTCAAAAGCTTAAATTTTGACCCGTTTCAGGCACAGAAATGACTTTAAACACACTTATTTTAGTTGACAAAGTCACAATTCACATCCAACAGTAATTTAGAGTCAAAAGATTAAATGTTAAAATGTCATCATTATAGACCATTTTGGGATCGTTCGACAGGTCCGGAGTCATCGTTTTTCATCTGAAAATTGATTTTTTGGACTGCCCAAAAATGATTCAAAATGTCAATTGGATCATGCCTCATGTTGAATAACCACTTTTTAAACCCTCACAGTGACCAAAATTGCCATTTTTACAGAGTTTTGCTTACTCAAAAGCTTCCATTTTGACCCGTTTCAGGCACAGAAATTACTTTAAACACACTTATTCTATTTGAAAAAGTCATAATTCACATCCAACAGTCATTTAGAGTCAAAAGATTAAATGTTAAAATTTCATCATTAAAGACCATTTTGGGATCGTTTGACTGGTCCGGAGTCATCGTTTTTCATCCGAAAATTGATTTTTTGGACTGTACCAAAAATGATTCAAAATGTCAATTGGATCATGCCTCATGTTGAATAACCACTTTTTAAACCCTCACAGTGACCAAAATTGCCATTTTTACAGAGTTTTGCTTACTCAAAAGCTTCAATTTTGACCCGTTTCAGGCACAAAAATGACTTTAAACACACTTATTCTAGTTGACAAAGTCACAATTCACATCCAACAGTCATTTAGAGTCAAAAGATTAAATGTTAAAATTTCATCATTATAGACCATTTTGGGATCGTTCGACAGGTCCGGAGTCATCGTTTTTCCATCCGAAAATTGATTTTTGGGACTGTACCAAAAATGATTCAAAATGTCAATTGGATCATGCCTCATGTTGAAAAACCACTTTTTAAACCCTCACAGTGACCAAAATTGCCATTTTTACAGAGTTTTGCTTACTCAAAAGCTTCAATTTTGACCCGTTTCAGGCACAGAAATGACTTTAAACACACTTATTCTAGTTGACAAAGTCATAATTCACATCCAACAGTCATTTAGAGTCAAAAGATTAAATGTTAAAATTTCATCATTATAGACCATTTTGGGATCGTTCGACAGGTCCGGAGTCATCGTTTTTCCATCCGAAAATTGATTTTTGGGACTGTACCAAAAATGATTCAAAATGTCAATTGGATCATGCCTCATGTTGAATAACCACTTTTTAAACCCTCACAGTGACCAAAATTGCCATTTTTACAGAGTTTTGCTTACTCAAAAGCTTCAATGTTGACCCGTTTCAGGCACAAAAATGACTTTAAACACACTTATTCTAGTTGACAAAGTCACAATTCACATCCAACAGTAATTTAGAGTCAAAAGATTAAATGTTAAAATTTCATCATTATAGACCATTTTGGGATCGTTCGACAGGTCCGGAGTCATCGTTTTTCATCCGAAAATTGATTTTTTGGACTGTACCAAAAACGATTCAAAATGTCAATTGGATCATGCCTCATGTTGAATAACCACTTTTTAAACCCTCACAGTGACCAAAATTGCCATTTTTACAGAGTTTTGCTTACTCAAAAGCTTCCATTTTGACCCGTTTCAGGCACAGAAATGACTTTAAACACACTTATTCTAGTTGACAGTGTCATAATTCACATTCAACAGTCATTTAGAGTCAAAAGATTAAATGTTAAAATTTCATCATTATATACCATTTTGGGATCGTTCGACTGGTCCGGAGTCATCGTTTTTCATCTGAAAATTGATTTTTTGGACTGCCCAAAAATGATTCAAAATGTCAATTGGATCATGCCTCATGTTGAATACCCACTTTTTAAACCCTCACAGTGACCAAAATTGCCATTTTTACAGAGTTTTGCTTACTCAAAAGCTTCCATTTTGACCCGTTTCAGGCACAGAAATTACTTTAAACACACTTATTCTATTTGAAAAAGTCATAATTCACATCCAACAGTCATTTAGAGTCAAAAGATTAAATGTTAAAATTTCATCATTAAAGACCATTTTGGGATCGTTTGACTGGTCCGGAGTCATCGTTTTTCATCCGAAAATTGATTTTTTGGACTGTACCAAAAATGATTCAAAATGTCAATTGGATCATGCCTCATGTTGAATAACCACTTTTTAAACCCTCACAGTGACCAAAATTGCCATTTTTACAGAGTTTTGCTTACTCAAAAGCTTCAATTTTGACCCGTTTCAGGCACAAAAATGACTTTAAACACACTTATTCTAGTTGACAAAGTCACAATTCACATCCAACAGTCATTTAGAGTCAAAAGATTAAATGTTAAAATTTCATCATTATAGACCATTTTGGGATCGTTCGACAGGTCCGGAGTCATCGTTTTTCCATCCGAAAATTGATTTTTGGGACTGTACCAAAAATGATTCAAAATGTCAATTGGATCATGCCTCATGTTGAATAACCACTTTTTAAACCCTCACAGTGACCAAAATTGCCATTTTTACAGAGTTTTGCTTACTCAAAAGCTTCAATTTTGACCCGTTTCAGGCACAGAAATGACTTTAAACACACTTATTCTAGTTGACAAAGTCATAATTCACATCCAACAGTCATTTAGAGTCAAAAGATTAAATGTTAAAATTTCATCATTATAGACCATTTTGGGATCGTTCGACAGGTCCGGAGTCATCGTTTTTCCATCCGAAAATTGATTTTTGGGACTGTACCAAAAATGATTCAAAATGTCAATTGGATCATGCCTCATGTTGAATAACCACTTTTTAAACCCTCACAGTGACCAAAATTGCCATTTTTACAGAGTCTTGCTTACTCAAAAGCTTCAATGTTGACCCGTTTCAGGCACAAAAATGACTTTAAACACACTTATTCTAGTTGACAAAGTCACAATTCACATCCAACAGTAATTTAGAGTCAAAAGATTAAATGTTAAAATTTCATCATTATAGACCATTTTGGGATCGTTCGACAGGTCCGGAGTCATCGTTTTTCATCCGAAAATTGATTTTTTGGACTGTACCAAAAACGATTCAAAATGTCAATTGGATCATGCCTCATGTTGAATAACCACTTTTTAAACCCTCACAGTGACCAAAATTGCCATTTTTACAGAGTTTTGCTTACTCAAAAGCTTCCATTTTGACCCGTTTCAGGCACAGAAATGACTTTAAACACACTTATTCTAGTTGACAGTGTCATAATTCACATTCAACAGTCATTTAGAGTCAAAAGATTAAATGTTAAAATTTCATCATTATATACCATTTTGGGATCGTTCGACTGGTCCGGAGTCATCGTTTTTCATCCGAAAATTGATTTTTTTGGACTGTACCAAAAATGATTCAAAATGTCAATTGGATCATGCCTCATGTTGAATAACCACTTTTTAAACCCTCACAGTGACCAAAATTGCCATTTTTACAGAGTTTTGCTTACTCAAAAGCTTCAATTTTGACCCGTTTCAGGCACAGAAATGACTTTAAACACACTTATTTTAGTTGACAAAGTCATAATTCACATCCATCAGTAATTTAGTGTCAAAAGATTAAATGTTAAAATTTCATCATTATAGACCATTTTGGGATCGTTCGACTGGTCCGGAGTCATCGTTTTTCATCCGAAAATTGATTTTTTTGGACTGTACCAAAAATGATTCAAAATGTCAATTGGATCATGCCTCATGTTGAATAACCACTTTTTAAACCCTCACAGTGACCAAAATTGCCATTTTTACAGAGTTTTGCTTACTCAAAAGCTTCCATTTTGACCCGTTTCAGGCACAGAAATGACTTTAAACACACTTATTTTAGTTGACAAAGTCATAATTCACATCCAACAGTCATTTAGAGTCAAAAGAATAAATGTTGAAATTTCATCCATATTGACCATTTTGGGATCGTTCGACAGGTCCGGAGTCATTGTTTTTCATCCGAAAATTGATTTTTTGGACTGTACCAAAAATGATTCAAAATGTCAATTGGATCGTGCCTCATGTTGAATAACCACTTTTTAAACCCTCACAGTGACCGAAATTGCCATTTTTACAGAGTTTTGCTTACTCAAAATCTTCAATTTTGACCCGTTTCAGGCACAGAAATGACTTTAAACACACTTATTTTAGTTGACAAAGTCATAATTCACATCCATCAGTAATTTAGAGTCAAAAGATTAAATGTTAAAATTTCATCATTATAGACCATTTTGGGATCGTTCGACTGGTCCGGAGTCATCGTTTTTTATCCAAAAATTGATTTTTTGGACTGTACCAAAAATGATTCAAAATGTCAATTGGATCATGCCTCATGTTGAATAACCACTTTTTAAACCCTCACAGTGACCAAAATTGCCATTTTTACAGAGTTTTGCTTACTCAAAAGCTTCAATTTTGACCCGTTTCAGGCACAAAAATGACTTTAAACACACTTATTCTAGTTGTCAAAGTCATAATTCACATTCAACAGTCATTTAGAGTCAAAAGATTAAATGTTAAAATTTCATCATTATAGACCATTTTGGGATCGTTCGACAGGTCCGGAGTCATCGTTTTTCATCCGAAAATTGATTTTTTGGACTGTACCAAAAATGATTCAAAATGTCAATTGGATCATGCCTCATGTTGAATAACCACTTTTTAAACCCTCACAGTGACCAAAATTGCCATTTTTACAGAGTTTTGCTTACTCAAAAGCTTCCATTTTGACCCGTTTCAGGCACAGAAATGACTTTAAACACACTTATTCTAGGTGACAGAGTCATAATTCACATTCAACAGTCATTTAGAGTCAAAAGATTAAATGTTAAAATTTCATCATTATAGACCATTTTGGGATCGTTCGACTGGTCCGGAGTCATCGTTTTTCATCCGAAAATTGATTTTTTAGACTGTACCAAAAATGATTCAAAATGTCAATTGGATCATGCCTCATGTTGAATAACCACTTTTTAAACCCTCACAGTGACCAAAATTGCCATTTTTACAGAGTTTTGCTTACTCAAAAGCTTCAATTTTGACCCGTTTCAGGCACAGAAATGACTTTAAACACACTTATTTTAGTTGACAAAGTCATAATTCACATCCATCAGTAATTTAGTGTCAAAAGATTAAATGTTAAAATTTCATCATTATAGACCATTTTGGGATCGTTCGACTGGTCCGGAGTCATCGTTTTTCATCCGAAAATTGATTTTTTGGACTGTACCAAAAATGATTCAAAATGTTAATTGGATCATGCCTCATGTTGAATAACCACTTTTTAAACCCTCACAGTGACCAAAATTGCCATTATTACAGAGTTTTGCTTACTCAAAAGCTTCAATTTTGACCCGTTTCAGGCACAGAAATGACTTTAAACACACTTATTTTAGTTGACAAAGTCACAATTCACATCCAACAGTAATTTAGAGTCAAAAGATTAAATGTTAAAATTTCATCATTATAGACCATTTTGGGATCGTTCGACTGGTCCGGAGTCATCGTTTTTCATCCGAAAATTTATTTTTTGGACTGTACCAAAAATGATTCAAAATGTCAATTGGATCATGCCTCATGTTGAATAACCACTTTTTAAACCCTCACAGTGACCAAAATTGCCATTTGTACAGAGTTTTGCTTACTCAAAAGCTTCTATTTTGACCCGTTTCAGGCACAAAAATAACTTTAAACACACTTATTTTAGTTGACAAAGTCATAATTCACATCCAACAGTCATTTAGAGTCAAGAGATTAAATGTTAAAATTTCATCATTATAGACCATTTTGGGATCGTTCGACAGGTCCGGAGTCATCGTTTTTCATCCAAAAATTGATTTTTTGGACTGTATTAAAAATTATTCAAAATGTCAATTGGATCATGCCTCATGATGAATAACCACTTTTTAAACCCTCACAGTGACCAAAATTGCCATTTTTACAGAGTTTTGCTTACTCAAAAGCTTCAATTTTGACCCGTTTCAGGCACAGAAATGACTTTAAACACACTTATTTTAGTTGACAAAGTCATAATTCACATCCATCAGTAATTTAGAGTCAAAAGATTAAATGTTAAAATTTCATCATTATAGACCATTTTGGGATCGTTCGACTGGTCCGGAGTCATCGTTTTTCATCCGAAAATTGATTTTTTGGACTGTACCAAAAATGATTCAAAATGTCAATTGGATCATGCCTCATGTTGAATAACCACTTTTTAAACCCTCACAGTGACCAAAATTGCCATTTTTACAGAGTTTTGCTTACTCAAAAGCTTCCATTTTGACCCGTTTCAGGCACAGAAATGACTTTAAACACACTTATTCTAGTTGACAGAGTCATAATTCACATTCAACAGTCATTTAGAGTCAAAAGATTAAATGTTAAAATTTCATCATTATAGACCATTTTGGGATTGTTCGACTGGTCCGGAGTCATCGTTTTTCATCCGAAAATTGATTTTTTAGACTGTACCAAAAATGATTCAAAATGTCAATTGGATCATGCCTCATGTTGAATAACCACTTTTTAAACCCTCACAGTGACCAAAATTGCCATTTTTACAGAGTTTTGCTTACTCAAAAGCTTCAATTTTGACCCGTTTCAGGCACAGAAATGACTTTAAACACACTTATTTTAGTTGACAAAGTCATAATTCACATCCATCAGTAATTTAGTGTCAAAAGATTAAATGTTAAAATTTCATCATTATAGACCATTTTGGGATCGTTCGACTGGTCCGGAGTCATCGTTTTTTATCCGAAAATTGATTTTTTGGACTGTACCAAAAATGATTCAAAATGTTAATTGGATCATGCCTCATGTTGAATAACCACTTTTTAAACCCTCAAAGTGACCAAAATTGCCATTTTTACAGAGTTTTGCTTACTCAAAAGCTTCAATTTTGACCCATTTCAGGCACAGAAATGACTTTAAACACACTTATTCTAGTTGAAAAAGTCATAATTCACATCCAACAGTCATTTAGAGTCAAAAGATTAAATGTTAAAATTTCATCATTATAGACCATTTTGGGATCGTTCGACTGGTCCGGAGACATCGTTTTTCATCCGAAAATTGATTTTTTGGACTGTACCAAAAATGATTCAAAATGTCAATTGGATCATGCCTTATGTTGAATAACTACTTTTTAAACCCTCACAGTGACCAAAATTGCCATTTTTATACAGTTTTGCTTACTCAAAAGCTTCCATTTTGACCCGTTTCAGGCACAGAAATGACTTTAAACACACTTATTCTAGTTGACAAAGTCATAATTCACATCCAACAGTCATTTAGAATCAAAAGATTAAATGTTAAAATTTCATCATTATAGACCATTTTGGGATCGTTCGACAGGTCCGGAGTCATCGTTTTTCCATCCGAAAATTGATTTTTGGGACTGTACCAAAAATGATTCAAAATGTCAATTGGATCATGCCTCATGTTGAATAACCACTTTTTAAACCCTCACAGTGACCAAAATTGCCATTTTTACAGAGTTTTGCTTACTCAAAAGCTTCAATTTTGACCCGTTTCAGGCACAAAAAAGACTTTAAACACACTTATTCTAGTTGACAAAGTCACAATTCACATCCAACAGTAATTTAGAGTCAAAAGATTAAATGTTAAAATTTCATCATTATAGACCATTTTGGGATCGTTCGACAGGTCCGGAGTCATCGTTTTTCATCCGAAAATTGATTTTTTGGACTGTACCAAAAATGATTCAAAATGTCAATTGGATCATGCCTCATGTTGAATAACCACTTTTTAAACCCTCACAGTGACCAAAATTGCCATTTTTACAGAGTTTTTCTTACTCAAAAGCTTAAATTTTGACCCGTTTCAGGCACAGAAATGACTTTAAACACACTTATTTTAGTTGACAAAGTCACAATTCACATCCAACAGTAATTTAGAGTCAAAAGATTAAATGTTAAAATGTCATCATTATAGACCATTTTGGGATCGTTCGACAGGTCCGGAGTCATCGTTTTTCATCTGAAAATTGATTTTTTGGACTGCCCAAAAATGATTCAAAATGTCAATTGGATCATGCCTCATGTTGAATAACCACTTTTTAAACCCTCACAGTGACCAAAATTGCCATTTTTACAGAGTTTTGCTTACTCAAAAGCTTCCATTTTGACCCGTTTCAGGCACAGAAATTACTTTAAACACACTTATTCTATTTGAAAAAGTCATAATTCACATCCAACAGTCATTTAGAGTCAAAAGATTAAATGTTAAAATTTCATCATTAAAGACCATTTTGGGATCGTTTGACTGGTCCGGAGTCATCGTTTTTCATCCGAAAATTGATTTTTTGGACTGTACCAAAAATGATTCAAAATGTCAATTGGATCATGCCTCATGTTGAATAACCACTTTTTAAACCCTCACAGTGACCAAAATTGCCATTTTTACAGAGTTTTGCTTACTCAAAAGCTTCAATTTTGACCCGTTTCAGGCACAAAAATGACTTTAAACACACTTATTCTAGTTGACAAAGTCACAATTCACATCCAACAGTCATTTAGAGTCAAAAGATTAAATGTTAAAATTTCATCATTATAGACCATTTTGGGATCGTTCGACAGGTCCGGAGTCATCGTTTTTCCATCCGAAAATTGATTTTTGGGACTGTACCAAAAATGATTCAAAATGTCAATTGGATCATGCCTCATGTTGAATAACCACTTTTTAAACCCTCACAGTGACCAAAATTGCCATTTTTACAGAGTTTTGCTTACTCAAAAGCTTCAATTTTGACCCGTTTCAGGCACAGAAATGACTTTAAACACACTTATTCTAGTTGACAAAGTCATAATTCACATCCAACAGTCATTTAGAGTCAAAAGATTAAATGTTAAAATTTCATCATTATAGACCATTTTGGGATCGTTCGACAGGTCCGGAGTCATCGTTTTTCCATCCGAAAATTGATTTTTGGGACTGTACCAAAAATGATTCAAAATGTCAATTGGATCATGCCTCATGTTGAATAACCACTTTTTAAACCCTCACAGTGACCAAAATTGCCATTTTTACAGAGTCTTGCTTACTCAAAAGCTTTAATGTTGACCCGTTTCAGGCACAAAAATGACTTTAAACACACTTATTCTAGTTGACAAAGTCACAATTCACATCCAACAGTAATTTAGAGTCAAAAGATTAAATGTTAAAATTTCATCATTATAGACCATTTTGGGATCGTTCGACCGGTCCGGAGTCATCGTTTTTCATCCGAAAATTGATTTTTTGGACTGTACCAAAAACGATTCAAAATGTCAATTGGATCATGCCTCATGTTGAATAACCACTTTTTAAACCCTCACAGTGACCAAAATTGCCATTTTTACAGAGTTTTGCTTACTCAAAAGCTTCCATTTTGACCCGTTTCAGGCACAGAAATGACTTTAAACACACTTATTCTAGTTGACAGTGTCATAATTCACATTCAACAGTCATTTAGAGTCAAAAGATTAAATGTTAAAATTTCATCATTATATACCATTTTGGGATCGTTCGACTGGTCCGGAGTCATCGTTTTTCATCCGAAAATTGATTTTTTGGACTGTACCAAAAATGATTCAAAATGTCAATTGGATCATGCCTCATGTTGAATAACCACTTTTTAAACCCTCACAGTGACCAAAATTGCCATTTTTACAGAGTTTTGCTTACTCAAAAGCTTCCATTTTGACCCGTTTCAGGCACAGAAATGACTTTAAACACACTTATTCTAGTTGACAGAGTCATAATTCACATTCAACAGTCATTTAGAGTCAAAAGATTAAATGTTAAAATTTCATCATTATAGACCATTTTGGGATTGTTCGACTGGTCCGGAGTCATCGTTTTTCATCCGAAAATTGATTTTTTAGACTGTACCAAAAATGATTCAAAATGTCAATTGGATCATGCCTCATGTTGAATAACCACTTTTTAAACCCTCACAGTGACCAAAATTGCCATTTTTACAGAGTTTTGCTTACTCAAAAGCTTCAATTTTGACCCGTTTCAGGCACAGAAATGACTTTAAACACACTTATTTTAGTTGACAAAGTCATAATTCACATCCATCAGTAATTTAGTGTCAAAAGATTAAATGTTAAAATTTCATCATTATAGACCATTTTGGGATCGTTCGACTGGTCCGGAGTCATCGTTTTTTATCCGAAAATTGATTTTTTGGACTGTACCAAAAATGATTCAAAATGTTAATTGGATCATGCCTCATGTTGAATAACCATTTTTTAAACCCTCACAGTGACCAAAATTGCCATTTTTACAGAGTTTTGCTTACACAAAAGCTTCAATTTTGACCCGTTTCAGGCACAGAAATGACTTTAAACACACTTATTTTAGTTGACAAAGTCACAATTCACATCCAACAGTAATTTAGAGTCAAAAGATTAAATGTTAAAATTTCATCATTATAGACCATTTTGGGATCGTTCGACAGGTCCGGAGTCATCGTTTTTCATCTGAAAATTGATTTTTTGGACTGTACCAAAAATGATTCAAAATGTCAATTGGATCATGCCTTATGTTGAATAACCACTTTTTAAACCCTCACAGTGACCAAAATTGCCATTTTTACACAGTTTTGCTTACTCAAAAGCTTCCATTTTGACCCGTTTCAGGCACAGAAATGACTTTAAACACACTTATTCTAGTTGACAAAGTCATAATTCACATCCAACAGTCATTTAGAGTCAAAAGATTAAATGTTAAAATTTCATCATTATAGACCATTTTGGGATCGTTCGACAGGTCCGGAGTCATCGTTTTTCATCCGAAAATTGATTTTTTGGACTGTACCAAAAATGATTCAAAATGTCAATTGGATCATGCCTCATGTTGAATAACCACTTTTTAAACCCTCACAGTGACCAAAATTGCCATTTTTACAGAGTTTTGCTTACTCAAAAGCTTCCATTTTGACCCGTTTCAGGCACAGAAATGACTTTAAACACACTTATTCTAGGTGACAGAGTCATAATTCACATTCAACAGTCATTTAGAGTCAAAAGATTAAATGTTAAAATTTCATCATTATAGACCATTTTGGGATCGTTCGACTGGTCCGGAGTCATCGTTTTTCATCCGAAAATTGATTTTTTAGACTGTACCAAAAATGATTCAAAATGTCAATTGGATCATGCCTCATGTTGAATAACCACTTTTTAAACCCTCACAGTGACCAAAATTGCCATTTTTACAGAGTTTTGCTTACTCAAAAGCTTCAATTTTGACCCGTTTCAGGCACAGAAATGACTTTAAACACACTTATTTTAGTTGACAAAGTCATAATTCACATCCATCAGTAATTTAGTGTCAAAAGATTAAATGTTAAAATTTCATCATTATAGACCATTTTGGGATCGTTCGACTGGTCCGGAGTCATCGTTTTTTATCCGAAAATTGATTTTTTGGACTGTACCAAAAATGATTCAAAATGTTAATTGGATCATGCCTCATGTTGAATAACCACTTTTTAAACCCTCACAGTGACCAAAATTGCCATTTTTACAGAGTTTTGCTTACACAAAAGCTTCAATTTTGACCCGTTTCAGGCACAGAAATGACTTTAAACACACTTATTTTAGTTGACAAAGTCACAATTCACATCCAACAGTAATTTAGAGTCAAAAGATTAAATGTTAAAATTTCATCATTATAGACCATTTTGGGATCGTTCGACAGGTCCGGAGTCATCGTTTTTCATCTGAAAATTGATTTTTTGGACTGTACCAAAAATGATTCAAAATGTCAATTGGATCATGCCTCATGTTGAATAACCACTTTTTAAACCCTCAAAGTGACCAAAATTGCCATTTTTACAGAGTTTTGCTTACTCAAAAGCTTCAATTTTGACCCATTTCAGGCACAGAAATGACTTTAAACACACTTATTCTAGTTGAAAAAGTCATAATTCACATCCAACAGTCATTTAGAGTCAAAAGATTAAATGTTAAAATTTCATCATTATAGACCATTTTGGGATCGTTCGACTGGTCCGGAGTCATCGTTTTTCATCCGAAAATTGATTTTTTGGACTGTACCAAAAATGATTCAAAATGTCAATTGGATCATGCCTTATGTTGAATAACCACTTTTTAAACCCTCACAGTGACCAAAATTGCCATTTTTACACAGTTTTGCTTACTCAAAAGCTTCCATTTTGACCCGTTTCAGGCACAGAAATGACTTTAAACACACTTATTCTAGTTGACAAAGTCATAATTCACATCCAACAGTCATTTAGAGTCAAAAGATTAAATGTTAAAATTTCATCATTATAGACCATTTTGGGATCGTTCGACAGGTCCGGAGTCATCGTTTTTCCATCCGAAAATTGATTTTTGGGACTGTACCAAAAATGATTCAAAATGTCAATTGGATCATGCCTCATGTTGAATAACCACTTTTTAAACACTCACAGTGACCAAAATTGCCATTTTTACAGAGTTTAGCTTACTCAAAAGCTTCAATTTTGACCCGTTTCAGGCACAAAAAAGACTTTAAACACACTTATTCTAGTTGACAAAGTCACAATTCACATCCAACAGTAATTTAGAGTCAAAAGATTAAATGTTAAAATTTCATCATTATAGACCATTTTGGGATCGTTCGACAGGTCCGGAGTCATCGTTTTTCATCCGAAAATTGATTTTTTGGACTGTACCAAAAATGATTCAAAATGTCAATTGGATCATGCCTCATGTTGAATAACCACTTTTTAAACCCTCACAGTGACCAAAATTGCCATTTTTACAGAGTTTTTCTTACTCAAAAGCTTAAATTTTGACCCGTTTCAGGCACAGAAATGACTTTAAACACACTTATTTTAGTTGACAAAGTCACAATTCACATCCAACAGTAATTTAGAGTCAAAAGATTAAATGTTAAAATGTCATCATTATAGACCATTTTGGGATCGTTCGACAGGTCCGGAGTCATCGTTTTTCATCTGAAAATTGATTTTTTGGACTGCCCAAAAATGATTCAAAATGTCAATTGGATCATGCCTCATGTTGAATAACCACTTTTTAAACCCTCACAGTGACCAAAATTGCCATTTTTACAGAGTTTTGCTTACTCAAAAGCTTCCATTTTGACCCGTTTCAGGCACAGAAATTACTTTAAACACACTTATTCTATTTGAAAAAGTCATAATTCACATCCAACAGTCATTTAGAGTCAAA
Source organism: Lissotriton vulgaris (assembly GCF_964263255.1). Taxonomy (NCBI): domain Eukaryota; kingdom Metazoa; phylum Chordata; class Amphibia; order Caudata; family Salamandridae; genus Lissotriton; species Lissotriton vulgaris. The sequence goes on along the minus strand of NW_028243603.1, from coordinate 101,322 downwards.
AGATTAAATGTTAAAATTTCATCATTAAAGACCATTTTGGGATCGTTTGACTGGTCCGGAGTCATCGTTTTTCATCCGAAAATTGATTTTTTGGACTGTACCAAAAATGATTCAAAATGTCAATTGGATCATGCCTCATGTTGAATAACCACTTTTTAAACCCTCACAGTGACCAAAATTGCCATTTTTACAGAGTTTTGCTTACTCAAAAGCTTCAATTTTGACCCGTTTCAGGCACAAAAATGACTTTAAACACACTTATTCTAGTTGACAAAGTCACAATTCACATCCAACAGTCATTTAGAGTCAAAAGATTAAATGTTAAAATTTCATCATTATAGACCATTTTGGGATCGTTCGACAGGTCCGGAGTCATCGTTTTTCCATCCGAAAATTGATTTTTGGGACTGTACCAAAAATGATTCAAAATGTCAATTGGATCATGCCTCATGTTGAAAAACCACTTTTTAAACCCTCACAGTGACCAAAATTGCCATTTTTACAGAGTTTTGCTTACTCAAAAGCTTCAATTTTGACCCGTTTCAGGCACAGAAATGACTTTAAACACACTTATTCTAGTTGACAAAGTCATAATTCACATCCAACAGTCATTTAGAGTCAAAAGATTAAATGTTAAAATTTCATCATTATAGACCATTTTGGGATCGTTCGACAGGTCCGGAGTCATCGTTTTTCCATCCGAAAATTGATTTTTGGGACTGTACCAAAAATGATTCAAAATGTCAATTGGATCATGCCTCATGTTGAATAACCACTTTTTAAACCCTCACAGTGACCAAAATTGCCATTTTTACAGAGTTTTGCTTACTCAAAAGCTTCAATGTTGACCCGTTTCAGGCACAAAAATGACTTTAAACACACTTATTCTAGTTGACAAAGTCACAATTCACATCCAACAGTAATTTAGAGTCAAAAGATTAAATGTTAAAATTTCATCATTATAGACCATTTTGGGATCGTTCGACAGGTCCGGAGTCATCGTTTTTCATCCGAAAATTGATTTTTTGGACTGTACCAAAAACGATTCAAAATGTCAATTGGATCATGCCTCATGTTGAATAACCACTTTTTAAACCCTCACAGTGACCAAAATTGCCATTTTTACAGAGTTTTGCTTACTCAAAAGCTTCCATTTTGACCCGTTTCAGGCACAGAAATGACTTTAAACACACTTATTCTAGTTGACAGTGTCATAATTCACATTCAACAGTCATTTAGAGTCAAAAGATTAAATGTTAAAATTTCATCATTATATACCATTTTGGGATCGTTCGACTGGTCCGGAGTCATCGTTTTTCATCTGAAAATTGATTTTTTGGACTGCCCAAAAATGATTCAAAATGTCAATTGGATCATGCCTCATGTTGAATACCCACTTTTTAAACCCTCACAGTGACCAAAATTGCCATTTTTACAGAGTTTTGCTTACTCAAAAGCTTCCATTTTGACCCGTTTCAGGCACAGAAATTACTTTAAACACACTTATTCTATTTGAAAAAGTCATAATTCACATCCAACAGTCATTTAGAGTCAAAAGATTAAATGTTAAAATTTCATCATTAAAGACCATTTTGGGATCGTTTGACTGGTCCGGAGTCATCGTTTTTCATCCGAAAATTGATTTTTTGGACTGTACCAAAAATGATTCAAAATGTCAATTGGATCATGCCTCATGTTGAATAACCACTTTTTAAACCCTCACAGTGACCAAAATTGCCATTTTTACAGAGTTTTGCTTACTCAAAAGCTTCAATTTTGACCCGTTTCAGGCACAGAAATGACTTTAAACACACTTATTTTAGTTGACAAAGTCATAATTCACATCCATCAGTAATTTAGTGTCAAAAGATTAAATGTTAAAATTTCATCATTATAGACCATTTTGGGATCGTTCGACTGGTCCGGAGTCATCGTTTTTTATCCGAAAATTGATTTTTTGGACTGTACCAAAAATGATTCAAAATGTTAATTGGATCATGCCTCATGTTGAATAACCACTTTTTAAACCCTCAAAGTGACCAAAATTGCCATTTTTACAGAGTTTTGCTTACTCAAAAGCTTCAATTTTGACCCATTTCAGGCACAGAAATGACTTTAAACACACTTATTCTAGTTGAAAAAGTCATAATTCACATCCAACAGTCATTTAGAGTCAAAAGATTAAATGTTAAAATTTCATCATTATAGACCATTTTGGGATCGTTCGACTGGTCCGGAGACATCGTTTTTCATCCGAAAATTGATTTTTTGGACTGTACCAAAAATGATTCAAAATGTCAATTGGATCATGCCTTATGTTGAATAACTACTTTTTAAACCCTCACAGTGACCAAAATTGCCATTTTTATACAGTTTTGCTTACTCAAAAGCTTCCATTTTGACCCGTTTCAGGCACAGAAATGACTTTAAACACACTTATTCTAGTTGACAAAGTCATAATTCACATCCAACAGTCATTTAGAATCAAAAGATTAAATGTTAAAATTTCATCATTATAGACCATTTTGGGATCGTTCGACAGGTCCGGAGTCATCGTTTTTCCATCCGAAAATTGATTTTTGGGACTGTACCAAAAATGATTCAAAATGTCAATTGGATCATGCCTCATGTTGAATAACCACTTTTTAAACCCTCACAGTGACCAAAATTGCCATTTTTACAGAGTTTTGCTTACTCAAAAGCTTCAATTTTGACCCGTTTCAGGCACAAAAAAGACTTTAAACACACTTATTCTAGTTGACAAAGTCACAATTCACATCCAACAGTAATTTAGAGTCAAAAGATTAAATGTTAAAATTTCATCATTATAGACCATTTTGGGATCGTTCGACAGGTCCGGAGTCATCGTTTTTCATCCGAAAATTGATTTTTTGGACTGTACCAAAAATGATTCAAAATGTCAATTGGATCATGCCTCATGTTGAATAACCACTTTTTAAACCCTCACAGTGACCAAAATTGCCATTTTTACAGAGTTTTTCTTACTCAAAAGCTTAAATTTTGACCCGTTTCAGGCACAGAAATGACTTTAAACACACTTATTTTAGTTGACAAAGTCACAATTCACATCCAACAGTAATTTAGAGTCAAAAGATTAAATGTTAAAATGTCATCATTATAGACCATTTTGGGATCGTTCGACAGGTCCGGAGTCATCGTTTTTCATCTGAAAATTGATTTTTTGGACTGCCCAAAAATGATTCAAAATGTCAATTGGATCATGCCTCATGTTGAATAACCACTTTTTAAACCCTCACAGTGACCAAAATTGCCATTTTTACAGAGTTTTGCTTACTCAAAAGCTTCCATTTTGACCCGTTTCAGGCACAGAAATTACTTTAAACACACTTATTCTATTTGAAAAAGTCATAATTCACATCCAACAGTCATTTAGAGTCAAAAGATTAAATGTTAAAATTTCATCATTAAAGACCATTTTGGGATCGTTTGACTGGTCCGGAGTCATCGTTTTTCATCCGAAAATTGATTTTTTGGACTGTACCAAAAATGATTCAAAATGTCAATTGGATCATGCCTCATGTTGAATAACCACTTTTTAAACCCTCACAGTGACCAAAATTGCCATTTTTACAGAGTTTTGCTTACTCAAAAGCTTCAATTTTGACCCGTTTCAGGCACAAAAATGACTTTAAACACACTTATTCTAGTTGACAAAGTCACAATTCACATCCAACAGTCATTTAGAGTCAAAAGATTAAATGTTAAAATTTCATCATTATAGACCATTTTGGGATCGTTCGACAGGTCCGGAGTCATCGTTTTTCCATCCGAAAATTGATTTTTGGGACTGTACCAAAAATGATTCAAAATGTCAATTGGATCATGCCTCATGTTGAATAACCACTTTTTAAACCCTCACAGTGACCAAAATTGCCATTTTTACAGAGTTTTGCTTACTCAAAAGCTTCAATTTTGACCCGTTTCAGGCACAGAAATGACTTTAAACACACTTATTCTAGTTGACAAAGTCATAATTCACATCCAACAGTCATTTAGAGTCAAAAGATTAAATGTTAAAATTTCATCATTATAGACCATTTTGGGATCGTTCGACAGGTCCGGAGTCATCGTTTTTCCATCCGAAAATTGATTTTTGGGACTGTACCAAAAATGATTCAAAATGTCAATTGGATCATGCCTCATGTTGAATAACCACTTTTTAAACCCTCACAGTGACCAAAATTGCCATTTTTACAGAGTCTTGCTTACTCAAAAGCTTTAATGTTGACCCGTTTCAGGCACAAAAATGACTTTAAACACACTTATTCTAGTTGACAAAGTCACAATTCACATCCAACAGTAATTTAGAGTCAAAAGATTAAATGTTAAAATTTCATCATTATAGACCATTTTGGGATCGTTCGACCGGTCCGGAGTCATCGTTTTTCATCCGAAAATTGATTTTTTGGACTGTACCAAAAACGATTCAAAATGTCAATTGGATCATGCCTCATGTTGAATAACCACTTTTTAAACCCTCACAGTGACCAAAATTGCCATTTTTACAGAGTTTTGCTTACTCAAAAGCTTCCATTTTGACCCGTTTCAGGCACAGAAATGACTTTAAACACACTTATTCTAGTTGACAGTGTCATAATTCACATTCAACAGTCATTTAGAGTCAAAAGATTAAATGTTAAAATTTCATCATTATATACCATTTTGGGATCGTTCGACTGGTCCGGAGTCATCGTTTTTCATCCGAAAATTGATTTTTTGGACTGTACCAAAAATGATTCAAAATGTCAATTGGATCATGCCTCATGTTGAATAACCACTTTTTAAACCCTCACAGTGACCAAAATTGCCATTTTTACAGAGTTTTGCTTACTCAAAAGCTTCCATTTTGACCCGTTTCAGGCACAGAAATGACTTTAAACACACTTATTCTAGTTGACAGAGTCATAATTCACATTCAACAGTCATTTAGAGTCAAAAGATTAAATGTTAAAATTTCATCATTATAGACCATTTTGGGATTGTTCGACTGGTCCGGAGTCATCGTTTTTCATCCGAAAATTGATTTTTTAGACTGTACCAAAAATGATTCAAAATGTCAATTGGATCATGCCTCATGTTGAATAACCACTTTTTAAACCCTCACAGTGACCAAAATTGCCATTTTTACAGAGTTTTGCTTACTCAAAAGCTTCAATTTTGACCCGTTTCAGGCACAGAAATGACTTTAAACACACTTATTTTAGTTGACAAAGTCATAATTCACATCCATCAGTAATTTAGTGTCAAAAGATTAAATGTTAAAATTTCATCATTATAGACCATTTTGGGATCGTTCGACTGGTCCGGAGTCATCGTTTTTTATCCGAAAATTGATTTTTTGGACTGTACCAAAAATGATTCAAAATGTTAATTGGATCATGCCTCATGTTGAATAACCATTTTTTAAACCCTCACAGTGACCAAAATTGCCATTTTTACAGAGTTTTGCTTACACAAAAGCTTCAATTTTGACCCGTTTCAGGCACAGAAATGACTTTAAACACACTTATTTTAGTTGACAAAGTCACAATTCACATCCAACAGTAATTTAGAGTCAAAAGATTAAATGTTAAAATTTCATCATTATAGACCATTTTGGGATCGTTCGACAGGTCCGGAGTCATCGTTTTTCATCTGAAAATTGATTTTTTGGACTGTACCAAAAATGATTCAAAATGTCAATTGGATCATGCCTTATGTTGAATAACCACTTTTTAAACCCTCACAGTGACCAAAATTGCCATTTTTACACAGTTTTGCTTACTCAAAAGCTTCCATTTTGACCCGTTTCAGGCACAGAAATGACTTTAAACACACTTATTCTAGTTGACAAAGTCATAATTCACATCCAACAGTCATTTAGAGTCAAAAGATTAAATGTTAAAATTTCATCATTATAGACCATTTTGGGATCGTTCGACAGGTCCGGAGTCATCGTTTTTCATCCGAAAATTGATTTTTTGGACTGTACCAAAAATGATTCAAAATGTCAATTGGATCATGCCTCATGTTGAATAACCACTTTTTAAACCCTCACAGTGACCAAAATTGCCATTTTTACAGAGTTTTGCTTACTCAAAAGCTTCCATTTTGACCCGTTTCAGGCACAGAAATGACTTTAAACACACTTATTCTAGGTGACAGAGTCATAATTCACATTCAACAGTCATTTAGAGTCAAAAGATTAAATGTTAAAATTTCATCATTATAGACCATTTTGGGATCGTTCGACTGGTCCGGAGTCATCGTTTTTCATCCGAAAATTGATTTTTTAGACTGTACCAAAAATGATTCAAAATGTCAATTGGATCATGCCTCATGTTGAATAACCACTTTTTAAACCCTCACAGTGACCAAAATTGCCATTTTTACAGAGTTTTGCTTACTCAAAAGCTTCAATTTTGACCCGTTTCAGGCACAGAAATGACTTTAAACACACTTATTTTAGTTGACAAAGTCATAATTCACATCCATCAGTAATTTAGTGTCAAAAGATTAAATGTTAAAATTTCATCATTATAGACCATTTTGGGATCGTTCGACTGGTCCGGAGTCATCGTTTTTTATCCGAAAATTGATTTTTTGGACTGTACCAAAAATGATTCAAAATGTTAATTGGATCATGCCTCATGTTGAATAACCACTTTTTAAACCCTCACAGTGACCAAAATTGCCATTTTTACAGAGTTTTGCTTACACAAAAGCTTCAATTTTGACCCGTTTCAGGCACAGAAATGACTTTAAACACACTTATTTTAGTTGACAAAGTCACAATTCACATCCAACAGTAATTTAGAGTCAAAAGATTAAATGTTAAAATTTCATCATTATAGACCATTTTGGGATCGTTCGACAGGTCCGGAGTCATCGTTTTTCATCTGAAAATTGATTTTTTGGACTGTACCAAAAATGATTCAAAATGTCAATTGGATCATGCCTCATGTTGAATAACCACTTTTTAAACCCTCAAAGTGACCAAAATTGCCATTTTTACAGAGTTTTGCTTACTCAAAAGCTTCAATTTTGACCCATTTCAGGCACAGAAATGACTTTAAACACACTTATTCTAGTTGAAAAAGTCATAATTCACATCCAACAGTCATTTAGAGTCAAAAGATTAAATGTTAAAATTTCATCATTATAGACCATTTTGGGATCGTTCGACTGGTCCGGAGTCATCGTTTTTCATCCGAAAATTGATTTTTTGGACTGTACCAAAAATGATTCAAAATGTCAATTGGATCATGCCTTATGTTGAATAACCACTTTTTAAACCCTCACAGTGACCAAAATTGCCATTTTTACACAGTTTTGCTTACTCAAAAGCTTCCATTTTGACCCGTTTCAGGCACAGAAATGACTTTAAACACACTTATTCTAGTTGACAAAGTCATAATTCACATCCAACAGTCATTTAGAGTCAAAAGATTAAATGTTAAAATTTCATCATTATAGACCATTTTGGGATCGTTCGACAGGTCCGGAGTCATCGTTTTTCCATCCGAAAATTGATTTTTGGGACTGTACCAAAAATGATTCAAAATGTCAATTGGATCATGCCTCATGTTGAATAACCACTTTTTAAACCCTCACAGTGACCAAAATTGCCATTTTTACAGAGTTTAGCTTACTCAAAAGCTTCAATTTTGACCCGTTTCAGGCACAAAAAAGACTTTAAACACACTTATTCTAGTTGACAAAGTCACAATTCACATCCAACAGTAATTTAGAGTCAAAAGATTAAATGTTAAAATTTCATCATTATAGACCATTTTGGGATCGTTCGACAGGTCCGGAGTCATCGTTTTTCATCCGAAAATTGATTTTTTGGACTGTACCAAAAATGATTCAAAATGTCAATTGGATCATGCCTCATGTTGAATAACCACTTTTTAAACCCTCACAGTGACCAAAATTGCCATTTTTACAGAGTTTTTCTTACTCAAAAGCTTAAATTTTGACCCGTTTCAGGCACAGAAATGACTTTAAACACACTTATTTTAGTTGACAAAGTCACAATTCACATCCAACAGTAATTTAGAGTCAAAAGATTAAATGTTAAAATGTCATCATTATAGACCATTTTGGGATCGTTCGACAGGTCCGGAGTCATCGTTTTTCATCTGAAAATTGATTTTTTGGACTGCCCAAAAATGATTCAAAATGTCAATTGGATCATGCCTCATGTTGAATAACCACTTTTTAAACCCTCACAGTGACCAAAATTGCCATTTTTACAGAGTTTTGCTTACTCAAAAGCTTCCATTTTGACCCGTTTCAGGCACAGAAATTACTTTAAACACACTTATTCTATTTGAAAAAGTCATAATTCACATCCAACAGTCATTTAGAGTCAAAAGATTAAATGTTAAAATTTCATCATTAAAGACCATTTTGGGATCGTTTGACTGGTCCGGAGTCATCGTTTTTCATCCGAAAATTGATTTTTTGGACTGTACCAAAAATGATTCAAAATGTCAATTGGATCATGCCTCATGTTGAATAACCACTTTTTAAACCCTCACAGTGACCAAAATTGCCATTTTTACAGAGTTTTGCTTACTCAAAAGCTTCAATTTTGACCCGTTTCAGGCACAAAAATGACTTTAAACACACTTATTCTAGTTGACAAAGTCACAATTCACATCCAACAGTCATTTAGAGTCAAAAGATTAAATGTTAAAATTTCATCATTATAGACCATTTTGGGATCGTTCGACAGGTCCGGAGTCATCGTTTTTCCATCCGAAAATTGATTTTTGGGACTGTACCAAAAATGATTCAAAATGTCAATTGGATCATGCCTCATGTTGAAAAACCACTTTTTAAACCCTCACAGTGACCAAAATTGCCATTTTTACAGAGTTTTGCTTACTCAAAAGCTTCAATTTTGACCCGTTTCAGGCACAGAAATGACTTTAAACACACTTATTCTAGTTGACAAAGTCATAATTCACATCCAACAGTCATTTAGAGTCAAAAGATTAAATGTTAAAATTTCATCATTATAGACCATTTTGGGATCGTTCGACAGGTCCGGAGTCATCGTTTTTCCATCCGAAAATTGATTTTTGGGACTGTACCAAAAATGATTCAAAATGTCAATTGGATCATGCCTCATGTTGAATAACCACTTTTTAAACCCTCACAGTGACCAAAATTGCCATTTTTACAGAGTTTTGCTTACTCAAAAGCTTCAATGTTGACCCGTTTCAGGCACAAAAATGACTTTAAACACACTTATTCTAGTTGACAAAGTCACAATTCACATCCAACAGTAATTTAGAGTCAAAAGATTAAATGTTAAAATTTCATCATTATAGACCATTTTGGGATCGTTCGACAGGTCCGGAGTCATCGTTTTTCATCCGAAAATTGATTTTTTGGACTGTACCAAAAACGATTCAAAATGTCAATTGGATCATGCCTCATGTTGAATAACCACTTTTTAAACCCTCACAGTGACCAAAATTGCCATTTTTACAGAGTTTTGCTTACTCAAAAGCTTCCATTTTGACCCGTTTCAGGCACAGAAATGACTTTAAACACACTTATTCTAGTTGACAGTGTCATAATTCACATTCAACAGTCATTTAGAGTCAAAAGATTAAATGTTAAAATTTCATCATTATATACCATTTTGGGATCGTTCGACTGGTCCGGAGTCATCGTTTTTCATCTGAAAATTGATTTTTTGGACTGCCCAAAAATGATTCAAAATGTCAATTGGATCATGCCTCATGTTGAATACCCACTTTTTAAACCCTCACAGTGACCAAAATTGCCATTTTTACAGAGTTTTGCTTACTCAAAAGCTTCCATTTTGACCCGTTTCAGGCACAGAAATTACTTTAAACACACTTATTCTATTTGAAAAAGTCATAATTCACATCCAACAGTCATTTAGAGTCAAAAGATTAAATGTTAAAATTTCATCATTAAAGACCATTTTGGGATCGTTTGACTGGTCCGGAGTCATCGTTTTTCATCCGAAAATTGATTTTTTGGACTGTACCAAAAATGATTCAAAATGTCAATTGGATCATGCCTCATGTTGAATAACCACTTTTTAAACCCTCACAGTGACCAAAATTGCCATTTTTACAGAGTTTTGCTTACTCAAAAGCTTCAATTTTGACCCGTTTCAGGCACAAAAATGACTTTAAACACACTTATTCTAGTTGACAAAGTCACAATTCACATCCAACAGTCATTTAGAGTCAAAAGATTAAATGTTAAAATTTCATCATTATAGACCATTTTGGGATCGTTCGACAGGTCCGGAGTCATCGTTTTTCCATCCGAAAATTGATTTTTGGGACTGTACCAAAAATGATTCAAAATGTCAATTGGATCATGCCTCATGTTGAATAACCACTTTTTAAACCCTCACAGTGACCAAAATTGCCATTTTTACAGAGTTTTGCTTACTCAAAAGCTTCAATTTTGACCCGTTTCAGGCACAGAAATGACTTTAAACACACTTATTCTAGTTGACAAAGTCATAATTCACATCCAACAGTCATTTAGAGTCAAAAGATTAAATGTTAAAATTTCATCATTATAGACCATTTTGGGATCGTTCGACAGGTCCGGAGTCATCGTTTTTCCATCCGAAAATTGATTTTTGGGACTGTACCAAAAATGATTCAAAATGTCAATTGGATCATGCCTCATGTTGAATAACCACTTTTTAAACCCTCACAGTGACCAAAATTGCCATTTTTACAGAGTCTTGCTTACTCAAAAGCTTCAATGTTGACCCGTTTCAGGCACAAAAATGACTTTAAACACACTTATTCTAGTTGACAAAGTCACAATTCACATCCAACAGTAATTTAGAGTCAAAAGATTAAATGTTAAAATTTCATCATTATAGACCATTTTGGGATCGTTCGACAGGTCCGGAGTCATCGTTTTTCATCCGAAAATTGATTTTTTGGACTGTACCAAAAACGATTCAAAATGTCAATTGGATCATGCCTCATGTTGAATAACCACTTTTTAAACCCTCACAGTGACCAAAATTGCCATTTTTACAGAGTTTTGCTTACTCAAAAGCTTCCATTTTGACCCGTTTCAGGCACAGAAATGACTTTAAACACACTTATTCTAGTTGACAGTGTCATAATTCACATTCAACAGTCATTTAGAGTCAAAAGATTAAATGTTAAAATTTCATCATTATATACCATTTTGGGATCGTTCGACTGGTCCGGAGTCATCGTTTTTCATCCGAAAATTGATTTTTTTGGACTGTACCAAAAATGATTCAAAATGTCAATTGGATCATGCCTCATGTTGAATAACCACTTTTTAAACCCTCACAGTGACCAAAATTGCCATTTTTACAGAGTTTTGCTTACTCAAAAGCTTCAATTTTGACCCGTTTCAGGCACAGAAATGACTTTAAACACACTTATTTTAGTTGACAAAGTCATAATTCACATCCATCAGTAATTTAGTGTCAAAAGATTAAATGTTAAAATTTCATCATTATAGACCATTTTGGGATCGTTCGACTGGTCCGGAGTCATCGTTTTTCATCCGAAAATTGATTTTTTTGGACTGTACCAAAAATGATTCAAAATGTCAATTGGATCATGCCTCATGTTGAATAACCACTTTTTAAACCCTCACAGTGACCAAAATTGCCATTTTTACAGAGTTTTGCTTACTCAAAAGCTTCCATTTTGACCCGTTTCAGGCACAGAAATGACTTTAAACACACTTATTTTAGTTGACAAAGTCATAATTCACATCCAACAGTCATTTAGAGTCAAAAGAATAAATGTTGAAATTTCATCCATATTGACCATTTTGGGATCGTTCGACAGGTCCGGAGTCATTGTTTTTCATCCGAAAATTGATTTTTTGGACTGTACCAAAAATGATTCAAAATGTCAATTGGATCGTGCCTCATGTTGAATAACCACTTTTTAAACCCTCACAGTGACCGAAATTGCCATTTTTACAGAGTTTTGCTTACTCAAAATCTTCAATTTTGACCCGTTTCAGGCACAGAAATGACTTTAAACACACTTATTTTAGTTGACAAAGTCATAATTCACATCCATCAGTAATTTAGAGTCAAAAGATTAAATGTTAAAATTTCATCATTATAGACCATTTTGGGATCGTTCGACTGGTCCGGAGTCATCGTTTTTTATCCAAAAATTGATTTTTTGGACTGTACCAAAAATGATTCAAAATGTCAATTGGATCATGCCTCATGTTGAATAACCACTTTTTAAACCCTCACAGTGACCAAAATTGCCATTTTTACAGAGTTTTGCTTACTCAAAAGCTTCAATTTTGACCCGTTTCAGGCACAAAAATGACTTTAAACACACTTATTCTAGTTGTCAAAGTCATAATTCACATTCAACAGTCATTTAGAGTCAAAAGATTAAATGTTAAAATTTCATCATTATAGACCATTTTGGGATCGTTCGACAGGTCCGGAGTCATCGTTTTTCATCCGAAAATTGATTTTTTGGACTGTACCAAAAATGATTCAAAATGTCAATTGGATCATGCCTCATGTTGAATAACCACTTTTTAAACCCTCACAGTGACCAAAATTGCCATTTTTACAGAGTTTTGCTTACTCAAAAGCTTCCATTTTGACCCGTTTCAGGCACAGAAATGACTTTAAACACACTTATTCTAGGTGACAGAGTCATAATTCACATTCAACAGTCATTTAGAGTCAAAAGATTAAATGTTAAAATTTCATCATTATAGACCATTTTGGGATCGTTCGACTGGTCCGGAGTCATCGTTTTTCATCCGAAAATTGATTTTTTAGACTGTACCAAAAATGATTCAAAATGTCAATTGGATCATGCCTCATGTTGAATAACCACTTTTTAAACCCTCACAGTGACCAAAATTGCCATTTTTACAGAGTTTTGCTTACTCAAAAGCTTCAATTTTGACCCGTTTCAGGCACAGAAATGACTTTAAACACACTTATTTTAGTTGACAAAGTCATAATTCACATCCATCAGTAATTTAGTGTCAAAAGATTAAATGTTAAAATTTCATCATTATAGACCATTTTGGGATCGTTCGACTGGTCCGGAGTCATCGTTTTTCATCCGAAAATTGATTTTTTGGACTGTACCAAAAATGATTCAAAATGTTAATTGGATCATGCCTCATGTTGAATAACCACTTTTTAAACCCTCACAGTGACCAAAATTGCCATTATTACAGAGTTTTGCTTACTCAAAAGCTTCAATTTTGACCCGTTTCAGGCACAGAAATGACTTTAAACACACTTATTTTAGTTGACAAAGTCACAATTCACATCCAACAGTAATTTAGAGTCAAAAGATTAAATGTTAAAATTTCATCATTATAGACCATTTTGGGATCGTTCGACTGGTCCGGAGTCATCGTTTTTCATCCGAAAATTTATTTTTTGGACTGTACCAAAAATGATTCAAAATGTCAATTGGATCATGCCTCATGTTGAATAACCACTTTTTAAACCCTCACAGTGACCAAAATTGCCATTTGTACAGAGTTTTGCTTACTCAAAAGCTTCTATTTTGACCCGTTTCAGGCACAAAAATAACTTTAAACACACTTATTTTAGTTGACAAAGTCATAATTCACATCCAACAGTCATTTAGAGTCAAGAGATTAAATGTTAAAATTTCATCATTATAGACCATTTTGGGATCGTTCGACAGGTCCGGAGTCATCGTTTTTCATCCAAAAATTGATTTTTTGGACTGTATTAAAAATTATTCAAAATGTCAATTGGATCATGCCTCATGATGAATAACCACTTTTTAAACCCTCACAGTGACCAAAATTGCCATTTTTACAGAGTTTTGCTTACTCAAAAGCTTCAATTTTGACCCGTTTCAGGCACAGAAATGACTTTAAACACACTTATTTTAGTTGACAAAGTCATAATTCACATCCATCAGTAATTTAGAGTCAAAAGATTAAATGTTAAAATTTCATCATTATAGACCATTTTGGGATCGTTCGACTGGTCCGGAGTCATCGTTTTTCATCCGAAAATTGATTTTTTGGACTGTACCAAAAATGATTCAAAATGTCAATTGGATCATGCCTCATGTTGAATAACCACTTTTTAAACCCTCACAGTGACCAAAATTGCCATTTTTACAGAGTTTTGCTTACTCAAAAGCTTCCATTTTGACCCGTTTCAGGCACAGAAATGACTTTAAACACACTTATTCTAGTTGACAGAGTCATAATTCACATTCAACAGTCATTTAGAGTCAAAAGATTAAATGTTAAAATTTCATCATTATAGACCATTTTGGGATTGTTCGACTGGTCCGGAGTCATCGTTTTTCATCCGAAAATTGATTTTTTAGACTGTACCAAAAATGATTCAAAATGTCAATTGGATCATGCCTCATGTTGAATAACCACTTTTTAAACCCTCACAGTGACCAAAATTGCCATTTTTACAGAGTTTTGCTTACTCAAAAGCTTCAATTTTGACCCGTTTCAGGCACAGAAATGACTTTAAACACACTTATTTTAGTTGACAAAGTCATAATTCACATCCATCAGTAATTTAGTGTCAAAAGATTAAATGTTAAAATTTCATCATTATAGACCATTTTGGGATCGTTCGACTGGTCCGGAGTCATCGTTTTTTATCCGAAAATTGATTTTTTGGACTGTACCAAAAATGATTCAAAATGTTAATTGGATCATGCCTCATGTTGAATAACCACTTTTTAAACCCTCACAGTGACCAAAATTGCCATTTTTACAGAGTTTTGCTTACACAAAAGCTTCAATTTTGACCCGTTTCAGGCACAGAAATGACTTTAAACACACTTATTTTAGTTGACAAAGTCACAATTCACATCCAACAGTAATTTAGAGTCAAAAGATTAAATGTTAAAATTTCATCATTATAGACCATTTTGGGATCGTTCGACAGGTCCGGAGTCATCGTTTTTCATCTGAAAATTGATTTTTTGGACTGTACCAAAAATGATTCAAAATGTCAATTGGATCATGCCTCATGTTGAATAACCACTTTTTAAACCCTCAAAGTGACCAAAATTGCCATTTTTACAGAGTTTTGCTTACTCAAAAGCTTCAATTTTGACCCATTTCAGGCACAGAAATGACTTTAAACACACTTATTCTAGTTGAAAAAGTCATAATTCACATCCAACAGTCATTTAGAGTCAAAAGATTAAATGTTAAAATTTCATCATTATAGACCATTTTGGGATCGTTCGACTGGTCCGGAGTCATCGTTTTTCATCCGAAAATTGATTTTTTGGACTGTACCAAAAATGATTCAAAATGTCAATTGGATCATGCCTTATGTTGAATAACCACTTTTTAAACCCTCACAGTGACCAAAATTGCCATTTTTACACAGTTTTGCTTACTCAAAAGCTTCCATTTTGACCCGTTTCAGGCACAGAAATGACTTTAAACACACTTATTCTAGTTGACAAAGTCATAATTCACATCCAACAGTCATTTAGAGTCAAAAGATTAAATGTTAAAATTTCATCATTATAGACCATTTTGGGATCGTTCGACAGGTCCGGAGTCATCGTTTTTCCATCCGAAAATTGATTTTTGGGACTGTACCAAAAATGATTCAAAATGTCAATTGGATCATGCCTCATGTTGAATAACCACTTTTTAAACCCTCACAGTGACCAAAATTGCCATTTTTACAGAGTTTTGCTTACTCAAAAGCTTCAATTTTGACCCGTTTCAGGCACAAAAAAGACTTTAAACACACTTATTCTAGTTGACAAAGTCACAATTCACATCCAACAGTAATTTAGAGTCAAAAGATTAAATGTTAAAATTTCATCATTATAGACCATTTTGGGATCGTTCGACAGGTCCGGAGTCATCGTTTTTCATCCGAAAATTGATTTTTTGGACTGTACCAAAAATGATTCAAAATGTCAATTGGATCATGCCTCATGTTGAATAACCACTTTTTAAACCCTCACAGTGACCAAAATTGCCATTTTTACAGAGTTTTTCTTACTCAAAAGCTTAAATTTTGACCCGTTTCAGGCACAGAAATGACTTTAAACACACTTATTTTAGTTGACAAAGTCACAATTCACATCCAACAGTAATTTAGAGTCAAAAGATTAAATGTTAAAATGTCATCATTATAGACCATTTTGGGATCGTTCGACAGGTCCGGAGTCATCGTTTTTCATCTGAAAATTGATTTTTTGGACTGCCCAAAAATGATTCAAAATGTCAATTGGATCATGCCTCATGTTGAATAACCACTTTTTAAACCCTCACAGTGACCAAAATTGCCATTTTTACAGAGTTTTGCTTACTCAAAAGCTTCCATTTTGACCCGTTTCAGGCACAGAAATTACTTTAAACACACTTATTCTATTTGAAAAAGTCATAATTCACATCCAACAGTCATTTAGAGTCAAAAGATTAAATGTTAAAATTTCATCATTAAAGACCATTTTGGGATCGTTTGACTGGTCCGGAGTCATCGTTTTTCATCCGAAAATTGATTTTTTGGACTGTACCAAAAATGATTCAAAATGTCAATTGGATCATGCCTCATGTTGAATAACCACTTTTTAAACCCTCACAGTGACCAAAATTGCCATTTTTACAGAGTTTTGCTTACTCAAAAGCTTCAATTTTGACCCGTTTCAGGCACAAAAATGACTTTAAACACACTTATTCTAGTTGACAAAGTCACAATTCACATCCAACAGTCATTTAGAGTCAAAAGATTAAATGTTAAAATTTCATCATTATAGACCATTTTGGGATCGTTCGACAGGTCCGGAGTCATCGTTTTTCCATCCGAAAATTGATTTTTGGGACTGTACCAAAAATGATTCAAAATGTCAATTGGATCATGCCTCATGTTGAATAACCACTTTTTAAACCCTCACAGTGACCAAAATTGCCATTTTTACAGAGTTTTGCTTACTCAAAAGCTTCAATTTTGACCCGTTTCAGGCACAGAAATGACTTTAAACACACTTATTCTAGTTGACAAAGTCATAATTCACATCCAACAGTCATTTAGAGTCAAAAGATTAAATGTTAAAATTTCATCATTATAGACCATTTTGGGATCGTTCGACAGGTCCGGAGTCATCGTTTTTCCATCCGAAAATTGATTTTTGGGACTGTACCAAAAATGATTCAAAATGTCAATTGGATCATGCCTCATGTTGAATAACCACTTTTTAAACCCTCACAGTGACCAAAATTGCCATTTTTACAGAGTTTTGCTTACTCAAAAGCTTCAATGTTGACCCGTTTCAGGCACAAAAATGACTTTAAACACACTTATTCTAGTTGACAAAGTCACAATTCACATCCAACAGTAATTTAGAGTCAAAAGATTAAATGTTAAAATTTCATCATTATAGACCATTTTGGGATCGTTCGACAGGTCCGGAGTCATCGTTTTTCATCCGAAAATTGATTTTTTGGACTGTACCAAAAACGATTCAAAATGTCAATTGGATCATGCCTCATGTTGAATAACCACTTTTTAAACCCTCACAGTGACCAAAATTGCCATTTTTACAGAGTTTTGCTTACTCAAAAGCTTCCATTTTGACCCGTTTCAGGCACAGAAATGACTTTAAACACACTTATTCTAGTTGACAGTGTCATAATTCACATTCAACAGTCATTTAGAGTCAAAAGATTAAATGTTAAAATTTCATCATTATATACCACTTTGGGATCGTTCGACTGGTCCGGAGTCATCGTTTTTCATCTGAAAATTGATTTTTTGGACTGCCCAAAAATGATTCAAAATGTCAATTGGATCATGCCTCATGTTGAATAACCACTTTTTAAACCCTCACAGTGACCAAAATTGCCATTTTTACAGAGTTTTGCTTACTCAAAAGCTTCCATTTTGACCCGTTTCAGGCACAGAAATTACTTTAAACACACTTATTCTATTTGAAAAAGTCATAATTCACATCCAACAGTCATTTAGAGTCAAAAGATTAAATGTTAAAATTTCATCATTAAAGACCATTTTGGGATCGTTTGACTGGTCCGGAGTCATCGTTTTTCATCCGAAAATTGATTTTTTGGACTGTACCAAAAATGATTCAAAATGTCAATTGGATCATGCCTCATGTTGAATAACCACTTTTTAAACCCTCACAGTGACCAAAATTGCCATTTTTACAGAGTTTTGCTTACTCAAAAGCTTCAATTTTGACCCGTTTCAGGCACAAAAATGACTTTAAACACACTTATTCTAGTTGACAAAGTCACAATTCACATCCAACAGTCATTTAGAGTCAAAAGATTAAATGTTAAAATTTCATCATTATAGACCATTTTGGGATCGTTCGACAGGTCCGGAGTCATCGTTTTTCCATCCGAAAATTGATTTTTGGGACTGTACCAAAAATGATTCAAAATGTCAATTGGATCATGCCTCATGTTGAATAACCACTTTTTAAACCCTCACAGTGACCAAAATTGCCATTTTTACAGAGTTTTGCTTACTCAAAAGCTTCAATTTTGACCCGTTTCAGGCACAGAAATGACTTTAAACACACTTATTCTAGTTGACAAAGTCATAATTCACATCCAACAGTCATTTAGAGTCAAAAGATTAAATGTTAAAATTTCATCATTATAGACCATTTTGGGATCGTTCGACAGGTCCGGAGTCATCGTTTTTCCATCCGAAAATTGATTTTTGGGACTGTACCAAAAATGATTCAAAATGTCAATTGGATCATGCCTCATGTTGAATAACCACTTTTTAAACCCTCACAGTGACCAAAATTGCCATTTTTACAGAGTCTTGCTTACTCAAAAGCTTCAATGTTGACCCGTTTCAGGCACAAAAATGACTTTAAACACACTTATTCTAGTTGACAAAGTCACAATTCACATCCAACAGTAATTTAGAGTCAAAAGATTAAATGTTAAAATTTCATCATTATAGACCATTTTGGGATCGTTCGACAGGTCCGGAGTCATCGTTTTTCATCCGAAAATTGATTTTTTGGACTGTACCAAAAACGATTCAAAATGTCAATTGGATCATGCCTCATGTTGAATAACCACTTTTTAAACCCTCACAGTGACCAAAATTGCCATTTTTACAGAGTTTTGCTTACTCAAAAGCTTCCATTTTGACCCGTTTCAGGCACAGAAATGACTTTAAACACACTTATTCTAGTTGACAGTGTCATAATTCACATTCAACAGTCATTTAGAGTCAAAAGATTAAATGTTAAAATTTCATCATTATATACCATTTTGGGATCGTTCGACTGGTCCGGAGTCATCGTTTTTCATCCGAAAATTGATTTTTTGGACTGTACCAAAAATGATTCAAAATGTCAATTGGATCATGCCTCATGTTGAATAACCACTTTTTAAACCCTCACAGTGACCAAAATTGCCATTTTTACAGAGTTTTGCTTACTCAAAAGCTTCCATTTTGACCCGTTTCAGGCACAGAAATGACTTTAAACACACTTATTTTAGTTGACAAAGTCATAATTCACATCCAACAGTCATTTAGAGTCAAAAGAATAAATGTTGAAATTTCATCCATATTGACCATTTTGGGATCGTTCGACAGGTCCGGAGTCATTGTTTTTCATCCGAAAATTGATTTTTTGGACTGTACCAAAAATGATTCAAAATGTCAATTGGATCGTGCCTCATGTTGAATAACCACTTTTTAAACCCTCACAGTGACCGAAATTGCCATTTTTACAGAGTTTTGCTTACTCAAAATCTTCAATTTTGACCCGTTTCAGGCACAGAAATGACTTTAAACACACTTATTTTAGTTGACAAAGTCATAATTCACATCCATCAGTAATTTAGAGTCAAAAGATTAAATGTTAAAATTTCATCATTATAGACCATTTTGGGATCGTTCGACTGGTCCGGAGTCATCGTTTTTTATCCAAAAATTGATTTTTTGGACTGTACCAAAAATGATTCAAAATGTCAATTGGATCATGCCTCATGTTGAATAACCACTTTTTAAACCCTCACAGTGACCAAAATTGCCATTTTTACAGAGTTTTGCTTACTCAAAAGCTTCAATTTTGACCCGTTTCAGGCACAAAAATGACTTTAAACACACTTATTCTAGTTGACAAAGTCATAATTCACATTCAACAGTCATTTAGAGTCAAAAGATTAAATGTTAAAATTTCATCATTATAGACCATTTTGGGATCGTTCGACAGGTCCGGAGTCATCGTTTTTCATCCGAAAATTGATTTTTTGGACTGTACCAAAAATGATTCAAAATGTCAATTGGATCATGCCTCATGTTGAATAACCACTTTTTAAACCCTCACAGTGACCAAAATTGCCATTTTTACAGAGTTTTGCTTACTCAAAAGCTTCCATTTTGACCCGTTTCAGGCACAGAAATGACTTTAAACACACTTATTCTAGGTGACAGAGTCATAATTCACATTCAACAGTCATTTAGAGTCAAAAGATTAAATGTTAAAATTTCATCATTATAGACCATTTTGGGATCGTTCGACTGGTCCGGAGTCATCGTTTTTCATCCGAAAATTGATTTTTTAGACTGTACCAAAAATGATTCAAAATGTCAATTGGATCATGCCTCATGTTGAATAACCACTTTTTAAACCCTCACAGTGACCAAAATTGCCATTTTTACAGAGTTTTGCTTACTCAAAAGCTTCAATTTTGACCCGTTTCAGGCACAGAAATGACTTTAAACACACTTATTTTAGTTGACAAAGTCATAATTCACATCCATCAGTAATTTAGTGTCAAAAGATTAAATGTTAAAATTTCATCATTATAGACCATTTTGGGATCGTTCGACTGGTCCGGAGTCATCGTTTTTCATCCGAAAATTGATTTTTTGGACTGTACCAAAAATGATTCAAAATGTTAATTGGATCATGCCTCATGTTGAATAACCACTTTTTAAACCCTCACAGTGACCAAAATTGCCATTTTTACAGAGTTTTGCTTACTCAAAAGCTTCAATTTTGACCCGTTTCAGGCACAGAAATGACTTTAAACACACTTATTTTAGTTGACAAAGTCACAATTCACATCCAACAGTAATTTAGAGTCAAAAGATTAAATGTTAAAATTTCATCATTATAGACCATTTTGGGATCGTTCGACTGGTCCGGAGTCATCGTTTTTCATCCGAAAATTTATTTTTTGGACTGTACCAAAAATGATTCAAAATGTCAATTGGATCATGCCTCATGTTGAATAACCACTTTTTAAACCCTCACAGTGACCAAAATTGCCATTTGTACAGAGTTTTGCTTACTCAAAAGCTTCTATTTTGACCCGTTTCAGGCACAAAAATAACTTTAAACACACTTATTTTAGTTGACAAAGTCATAATTCACATCCAACAGTCATTTAGAGTCAAGAGATTAAATGTTAAAATTTCATCATTATAGACCATTTTGGGATCGTTCGACAGGTCCGGAGTCATCGTTTTTCATCCAAAAATTGATTTTTTGGACTGTATTAAAAATTATTCAAAATGTCAATTGGATCATGCCTCATGATGAATAACCACTTTTTAAACCCTCACAGTGACCAAAATTGCCATTTTTACAGAGTTTTGCTTACTCAAAAGCTTCAATTTTGACCCGTTTCAGGCACAGAAATGACTTTAAACACACTTATTTTAGTTGACAAAGTCATAATTCACATCCATCAGTAATTTAGAGTCAAAAGATTAAATGTTAAAATTTCATCATTATAGACCATTTTGGGATCGTTCGACTGGTCCGGAGTCATCGTTTTTCATCCGAAAATTGATTTTTTGGACTGTACCAAAAATGATTCAAAATGTCAATTGGATCATGCCTCATGTTGAATAACCACTTTTTAAACCCTCACAGTGACCAAAATTGCCATTTTTACAGAGTTTTGCTTACTCAAAAGCTTCCATTTTGACCCGTTTCAGGCACAGAAATGACTTTAAACACACTTATTCTAGTTGACAGAGTCATAATTCACATTCAACAGTCATTTAGAGTCAAAAGATTAAATGTTAAAATTTCATCATTATAGACCATTTTGGGATTGTTCGACTGGTCCGGAGTCATCGTTTTTTATCCGAAAATTGATTTTTTAGACTGTACCAAAAATGATTCAAAATGTCAATTGGATCATGCCTCATGTTGAATAACCACTTTTTAAACCCTCACAGTGACCAAAATTGCCATTTTTACAGAGTTTTGCTTACTCAAAAGCTTCAATTTTGACCCGTTTCAGGCACAGAAATGACTTTAAACACACTTATTTTAGTTGACAAAGTCATAATTCACATCCATCAGTAATTTAGTGTCAAAAGATTAAATGTTAAAATTTCATCATTATAGACCATTTTGGGATCGTTCGACTGGTCCGGAGTCATCGTTTTTTATCCGAAAATTGATTTTTTGGACTGTACCAAAAATGATTCAAAATGTTAATTGGATCATGCCTCATGTTGAATAACCACTTTTTAAACCCTCACAGTGACCAAAATTGCCATTTTTACAGAGTTTTGCTTACACAAAAGCTTCAATTTTGACCCGTTTCAGGCACAGAAATGACTTTAAACACACTTATTTTAGTTGACAAAGTCACAATTCACATCCAACAGTAATTTAGAGTCAAAAGATTAAATGTTAAAATTTCATCATTATAGACCATTTTGGGATCGTTCGACAGGTCCGGAGTCATCGTTTTTCATCTGAAAATTGATTTTTTGGACTGTACCAAAAATGATTCAAAATGTCAATTGGATCATGCCTCATGTTGAATAACCACTTTTTAAACCCTCAAAGTGACCAAAATTGCCATTTTTACAGAGTTTTGCTTACTCAAAAGCTTCAATTTTGACCCATTTCAGGCACAGAAATGACTTTAAACACACTTATTCTAGTTGAAAAAGTCATAATTCACATCCAACAGTCATTTAGAGTCAAAAGATTAAATGTTAAAATTTCATCATTATAGACCATTTTGGGATCGTTCGACTGGTCCGGAGTCATCGTTTTTCATCCGAAAATTGATTTTTTGGACTGTACCAAAAATGATTCAAAATGTCAATTGGATCATGCCTTATGTTGAATAACCACTTTTTAAACCCTCACAGTGACCAAAATTGCCATTTTTACACAGTTTTGCTTACTCAAAAGCTTCCATTTTGACCCGTTTCAGGCACAGAAATGACTTTAAACACACTTATTCTAGTTGACAAAGTCATAATTCACATCCAACAGTCATTTAGAATCAAAAGATTAAATGTTAAAATTTCATCATTATAGACCATTTTGGGATCGTTCGACAGGTCCGGAGTCATCGTTTTTCCATCCGAAAATTGATTTTTGGAACTGTACCAAAAATGATTCAAAATGTCAATTGGATCATGCCTCATGTTGAATAACCACTTTTTAAACCCTCACAGTGACCAAAATTGCCATTTTTACAGAGTTTTGCTTACTCAAAAGCTTCAATTTTGACCCGTTTCAGGCACAAAAAAGACTTTAAACACACTTATTCTAGTTGACAAAGTCACAATTCACATCCAACAGTAATTTAGAGTCAAAAGATTAAATGTTAAAATTTCATCATTATAGACCATTTTGGGATCGTTCGACAGGTCCGGAGTCATCGTTTTTCATCCGAAAATTGATTTTTTGGACTGTACCAAAAATGATTCAAAATGTCAATTGGATCATGCCTCATGTTGAATAACCACTTTTTAAACCCTCACAGTGACCAAAATTGCCATTTTTACAGAGTTTTTCTTACTCAAAAGCTTAAATTTTGACCCGTTTCAGGCACAGAAATGACTTTAAACACACTTATTTTAGTTGACAAAGTCACAATTCACATCCAACAGTAATTTAGAGTCAAAAGATTAAATGTTAAAATGTCATCATTATAGAC
The DNA here is from genome assembly GCF_964263255.1 of Lissotriton vulgaris. Taxonomy (NCBI): domain Eukaryota; kingdom Metazoa; phylum Chordata; class Amphibia; order Caudata; family Salamandridae; genus Lissotriton; species Lissotriton vulgaris. Next base: position 77,331 of record NW_028243603.1, on the reverse strand, counting down.
CATTTTGGGATCGTTCGACAGGTCCGGAGTCATCGTTTTTCATCTGAAAATTGATTTTTTGGACTGCCCAAAAATGATTCAAAATGTCAATTGGATCATGCCTCATGTTGAATAACCACTTTTTAAACCCTCACAGTGACCAAAATTGCCATTTTTACAGAGTTTTGCTTACTCAAAAGCTTCCATTTTGACCCGTTTCAGGCACAGAAATTACTTTAAACACACTTATTCTATTTGAAAAAGTCATAATTCACATCCAACAGTCATTTAGAGTCAAAAGATTAAATGTTAAAATTTCATCATTAAAGACCATTTTGGGATCGTTTGACTGGTCCGGAGTCATCGTTTTTCATCCGAAAATTGATTTTTTGGACTGTACCAAAAATGATTCAAAATGTCAATTGGATCATGCCTCATGTTGAATAACCACTTTTTAAACCCTCACAGTGACCAAAATTGCCATTTTTACAGAGTTTTGCTTACTCAAAAGCTTCAATTTTGACCCGTTTCAGGCACAAAAATGACTTTAAACACACTTATTCTAGTTGACAAAGTCACAATTCACATCCAACAGTCATTTAGAGTCAAAAGATTAAATGTTAAAATTTCATCATTATAGACCATTTTGGGATCGTTCGACAGGTCCGGAGTCATCGTTTTTCCATCCGAAAATTGATTTTTGGGACTGTACCAAAAATGATTCAAAATGTCAATTGGATCATGCCTCATGTTGAATAACCACTTTTTAAACCCTCACAGTGACCAAAATTGCCATTTTTACAGAGTTTTGCTTACTCAAAAGCTTCAATTTTGACCCGTTTCAGGCACAGAAATGACTTTAAACACACTTATTCTAGTTGACAAAGTCATAATTCACATCCAACAGTCATTTAGAGTCAAAAGATTAAATGTTAAAATTTCATCATTATAGACCATTTTGGGATCGTTCGACAGGTCCGGAGTCATCGTTTTTCCATCCGAAAATTGATTTTTGGGACTGTACCAAAAATGATTCAAAATGTCAATTGGATCATGCCTCATGTTGAATAACCACTTTTTAAACCCTCACAGTGACCAAAATTGCCATTTTTACAGAGTCTTGCTTACTCAAAAGCTTTAATGTTGACCCGTTTCAGGCACAAAAATGACTTTAAACACACTTATTCTAGTTGACAAAGTCACAATTCACATCCAACAGTAATTTAGAGTCAAAAGATTAAATGTTAAAATTTCATCATTATAGACCATTTTGGGATCGTTCGACCGGTCCGGAGTCATCGTTTTTCATCCGAAAATTGATTTTTTGGACTGTACCAAAAACGATTCAAAATGTCAATTGGATCATGCCTCATGTTGAATAACCACTTTTTAAACCCTCACAGTGACCAAAATTGCCATTTTTACAGAGTTTTGCTTACTCAAAAGCTTCCATTTTGACCCGTTTCAGGCACAGAAATGACTTTAAACACACTTATTCTAGTTGACAGTGTCATAATTCACATTCAACAGTCATTTAGAGTCAAAAGATTAAATGTTAAAATTTCATCATTATATACCATTTTGGGATCGTTCGACTGGTCCGGAGTCATCGTTTTTCATCCGAAAATTGATTTTTTGGACTGTACCAAAAATGATTCAAAATGTCAATTGGATCATGCCTCATGTTGAATAACCACTTTTTAAACCCTCACAGTGACCAAAATTGCCATTTTTACAGAGTTTTGCTTACTCAAAAGCTTCCATTTTGACCCGTTTCAGGCACAGAAATGACTTTAAACACACTTATTCTAGTTGACAGAGTCATAATTCACATTCAACAGTCATTTAGAGTCAAAAGATTAAATGTTAAAATTTCATCATTATAGACCATTTTGGGATTGTTCGACTGGTCCGGAGTCATCGTTTTTCATCCGAAAATTGATTTTTTAGACTGTACCAAAAATGATTCAAAATGTCAATTGGATCATGCCTCATGTTGAATAACCACTTTTTAAACCCTCACAGTGACCAAAATTGCCATTTTTACAGAGTTTTGCTTACTCAAAAGCTTCAATTTTGACCCGTTTCAGGCACAGAAATGACTTTAAACACACTTATTTTAGTTGACAAAGTCATAATTCACATCCATCAGTAATTTAGTGTCAAAAGATTAAATGTTAAAATTTCATCATTATAGACCATTTTGGGATCGTTCGACTGGTCCGGAGTCATCGTTTTTTATCCGAAAATTGATTTTTTGGACTGTACCAAAAATGATTCAAAATGTTAATTGGATCATGCCTCATGTTGAATAACCATTTTTTAAACCCTCACAGTGACCAAAATTGCCATTTTTACAGAGTTTTGCTTACACAAAAGCTTCAATTTTGACCCGTTTCAGGCACAGAAATGACTTTAAACACACTTATTTTAGTTGACAAAGTCACAATTCACATCCAACAGTAATTTAGAGTCAAAAGATTAAATGTTAAAATTTCATCATTATAGACCATTTTGGGATCGTTCGACAGGTCCGGAGTCATCGTTTTTCATCTGAAAATTGATTTTTTGGACTGTACCAAAAATGATTCAAAATGTCAATTGGATCATGCCTCATGTTGAATAACCACTTTTTAAACCCTCAAAGTGACCAAAATTGCCATTTTTACAGAGTTTTGCTTACTCAAAAGCTTCAATTTTGACCCATTTCAGGCACAGAAATGACTTTAAACACACTTATTCTAGTTGAAAAAGTCATAATTCACATCCAACAGTCATTTAGAGTCAAAAGATTAAATGTTAAAATTTCATCATTATAGACCATTTTGGGATCGTTCGACTGGTCCGGAGTCATCGTTTTTCATCCGAAAATTGATTTTTTGGACTGTACCAAAAATGATTCAAAATGTCAATTGGATCATGCCTTATGTTGAATAACCACTTTTTAAACCCTCACAGTGACCAAAATTGCCATTTTTACACAGTTTTGCTTACTCAAAAGCTTCCATTTTGACCCGTTTCAGGCACAGAAATGACTTTAAACACACTTATTCTAGTTGACAAAGTCATAATTCACATCCAACAGTCATTTAGAATCAAAAGATTAAATGTTAAAATTTCATCATTATAGACCATTTTGGGATCGTTCGACAGGTCCGGAGTCATCGTTTTTCCATCCGAAAATTGATTTTTGGAACTGTACCAAAAATGATTCAAAATGTCAATTGGATCATGCCTCATGTTGAATAACCACTTTTTAAACCCTCACAGTGACCAAAATTGCCATTTTTACAGAGTTTTGCTTACTCAAAAGCTTCAATTTTGACCCGTTTCAGGCACAAAAAAGACTTTAAACACACTTATTCTAGTTGACAAAGTCACAATTCACATCCAACAGTAATTTAGAGTCAAAAGATTAAATGTTAAAATTTCATCATTATAGACCATTTTGGGATCGTTCGACAGGTCCGGAGTCATCGTTTTTCATCCGAAAATTGATTTTTTGGACTGTACCAAAAATGATTCAAAATGTCAATTGGATCATGCCTCATGTTGAATAACCACTTTTTAAACCCTCACAGTGACCAAAATTGCCATTTTTACAGAGTTTTTCTTACTCAAAAGCTTAAATTTTGACCCGTTTCAGGCACAGAAATGACTTTAAACACACTTATTTTAGTTGACAAAGTCACAATTCACATCCAACAGTAATTTAGAGTCAAAAGATTAAATGTTAAAATGTCATCATTATAGACCATTTTGGGATCGTTCGACAGGTCCGGAGTCATCGTTTTTCATCTGAAAATTGATTTTTTGGACTGCCCAAAAATGATTCAAAATGTCAATTGGATCATGCCTCATGTTGAATAACCACTTTTTAAACCCTCACAGTGACCAAAATTGCCATTTTTACAGAGTTTTGCTTACTCAAAAGCTTCCATTTTGACCCGTTTCAGGCACAGAAATTACTTTAAACACACTTATTCTATTTGAAAAAGTCATAATTCACATCCAACAGTCATTTAGAGTCAAAAGATTAAATGTTAAAATTTCATCATTAAAGACCATTTTGGGATCGTTTGACTGGTCCGGAGTCATCGTTTTTCATCCGAAAATTGATTTTTTGGACTGTACCAAAAATGATTCAAAATGTCAATTGGATCATGCCTCATGTTGAATAACCACTTTTTAAACCCTCACAGTGACCAAAATTGCCATTTTTACAGAGTTTTGCTTACTCAAAAGCTTCAATTTTGACCCGTTTCAGGCACAAAAATGACTTTAAACACACTTATTCTAGTTGACAAAGTCACAATTCACATCCAACAGTCATTTAGAGTCAAAAGATTAAATGTTAAAATTTCATCATTATAGACCATTTTGGGATCGTTCGACAGGTCCGGAGTCATCGTTTTTCCATCCGAAAATTGATTTTTGGGACTGTACCAAAAATGATTCAAAATGTCAATTGGATCATGCCTCATGTTGAATAACCACTTTTTAAACCCTCACAGTGACCAAAATTGCCATTTTTACAGAGTTTTGCTTACTCAAAAGCTTCAATTTTGACCCGTTTCAGGCACAGAAATGACTTTAAACACACTTATTCTAGTTGACAAAGTCATAATTCACATCCAACAGTCATTTAGAGTCAAAAGATTAAATGTTAAAATTTCATCATTATAGACCATTTTGGGATCGTTCGACAGGTCCGGAGTCATCGTTTTTCCATCCGAAAATTGATTTTTGGGACTGTACCAAAAATGATTCAAAATGTCAATTGGATCATGCCTCATGTTGAATAACCACTTTTTAAACCCTCACAGTGACCAAAATTGCCATTTTTACAGAGTCTTGCTTACTCAAAAGCTTTAATGTTGACCCGTTTCAGGCACAAAAATGACTTTAAACACACTTATTCTAGTTGACAAAGTCACAATTCACATCCAACAGTAATTTAGAGTCAAAAGATTAAATGTTAAAATTTCATCATTATAGACCATTTTGGGATCGTTCGACCGGTCCGGAGTCATCGTTTTTCATCCGAAAATTGATTTTTTGGACTGTACCAAAAACGATTCAAAATGTCAATTGGATCATGCCTCATGTTGAATAACCACTTTTTAAACCCTCACAGTGACCAAAATTGCCATTTTTACAGAGTTTTGCTTACTCAAAAGCTTCCATTTTGACCCGTTTCAGGCACAGAAATGACTTTAAACACACTTATTCTAGTTGACAGTGTCATAATTCACATTCAACAGTCATTTAGAGTCAAAAGATTAAATGTTAAAATTTCATCATTATAGACCATTTTGGGATCGTTCGACTGGTCCGGAGTCATCGTTTTTCATCCGAAAATTGATTTTTTAGACTGTACCAAAAATGATTCAAAATGTCAATTGGATCATGCCTCATGTTGAATAACCACTTTTTAAACCCTCACAGTGACCAAAATTGCCATTTTTACAGAGTTTTGCTTACTCAAAAGCTTCAATTTTGACCCGTTTCAGGCACAGAAATGACTTTAAACACACTTATTTTAGTTGACAAAGTCACAATTCACATCCAACAGTAATTTAGAGTCAAAAGATTAAATGTTAAAATTTCATCATTATAGACCATTTTGGGATCGTTCGACTGGTCCGGAGTCATCGTTTTTTATCCGAAAATTGATTTTTTGGACTGTACCAAAAATGATTCAAAATGTCAATTGGATCATGCCTCATGTTGAATAACCACTTTTTAAACCCTCACAGTGACCAAAATTGCCATTTTTACAGAGTTTTGCTTACTCAAAAGCTTCAATTTTGACCCGTTTCAGGCACAAAAATGACTTTAAACACACTTATTCTAGTTGACAAAGTCACAATTCACATCCAACAGTAATTTAGAGTCAAAAGATTAAATGTTAAAATTTCATCATTATAGACCATTTTGGGATCGTTCGACAGGTCCGGAGTCATCGTTTTTCATTCGAAAATTGATTTTTTGGACTGTACCAAAAATGATTCAAAATGTCAATTGGATCATGCCTCATGTTGAATAACCACTTTTTAAACCCTCACAGTGACCAAAATTGCCATTTTTACAGAGTTTTGCTTACTCAAAAGCTTCCATTTTGACCCTTTTCAGGCACAGAAATGACTTTAAACACACTTATTCTAGTTGACAAAGTCATAATTCACATCCAACAGTCATTTAGAGTCAAAAGATTAAATGTTAAAATTTCATCATTATAGACCATTTTGGGATCGTTCGACTGGTCCGGAGTCATCGTTTTTCATCCGAAAATTGATTTTTTAGACTGTACCAAAAATGATTCAAAATGTCAATTGGATCATGCCTCATGTTGAATAACCACTTTTTAAACCCTCACAGTGACCAAAATTGCCATTTGTACAGAGTTTTGCTTACTCAAAAGCTTCTATTTTGACCCGTTTCAGGCACAAAAATAACTTTAAACACACTTATTTTAGTTGACAAAGTCATAATTCACATCCAACAGTCATTTAGAGTCAAGAGATTAAATGTTAAAATTTCATCATTATAGACCATTTTGGGATCGTTCGACAGGTCCGGAGTCATCGTTTTTCATCCAAAAATTGATTTTTTGGACTGTATTAAAAATTATTCAAAATGTCAATTGGATCATGCCTCATGATGAATAACCACTTTTTAAAACCTCACAGTGACCAAAATTGCCATTTTTACAGAGTTTTGCTTACTCAAAAGCTTCAATTTTGACCCGTTTCAGGCACAGAAATGACTTTAAACACACTTATTTTAGTTGACAAAGTCATAATTCACATCCATCAGTAATTTAGAGTCAAAAGATTAAATGTTAAAATTTCATCATTATAGACCATTTTGGGATCGTTCGACTGGTCCGGAGTCATCGTTTTTCATCCGAAAATTGATTTTTTGGACTGTACCAAAAATGATTCAAAATGTCAATTGGATCATGCCTCATGTTGAATAACCACTTTTTAAACCCTCACAGTGACCAAAATTGCCATTTTTACAGAGTTTTGCTTACTCAAAAGCTTCCATTTTGACCCGTTTCAGGCACAGAAATGACTTTAAACACACTTATTCTAGTTGACAGAGTCATAATTCACATTCAACAGTCATTTAGAGTCAAAAGATTAAATGTTAAAATTTCATCATTATAGACCATTTTGGGATGGTTCGACTGGTCCGGAGTCATCGTTTTTCATCCGAAAATTGATTTTTTAGACTGTACCAAAAATGATTCAAAATGTCAATTGGATCATGCCTCATGTTGAATAACCACTTTTTAAACCCTCACAGTGACCAAAATTGCCATTTTTACAGAGTTTTGCTTACTCAAAAGCTTCAATTTTGACCCGTTTCAGGCACAGAAATGACTTTAAACACACTTATTTTAGTTGACAAAGTCATAATTCACATCCATCAGTAATTTAGTGTCAAAAGATTAAATGTTAAAATTTCATCATTATAGACCATTTTGGGATCGTTCGACTGGTCCGGAGTCATCGTTTTTTATCCGAAAATTGATTTTTTGGACTGTACCAAAAATGATTCAAAATGTTAATTGGATCATGCCTCATGTTGAATAACCACTTTTTAAACCCTCACAGTGACCAAAATTGCCATTTTTACAGAGTTTTGCTTACACAAAAGCTTCAATTTTGACCCGTTTCAGGCACAGAAATGACTTTAAACACACTTATTTTAGTTGACAAAGTCACAATTCACATCCAACAGTAATTTAGAGTCAAAAGATTAAATGTTAAAATTTCATCATTATAGACCATTTTGGGATCGTTCGACAGGTCCGGAGTCATCGTTTTTCATCTGAAAATTGATTTTTTGGACTGTACCAAAAATGATTCAAAATGTCAATTGGATCATGCCTCATGTTGAATAACCACTTTTTAAACCCTCAAAGTGACCAAAATTGCCATTTTTACAGAGTTTTGCTTACTCAAAAGCTTCAATTTTGACCCATTTCAGGCACAGAAATGACTTTAAACACACTTATTCTAGTTGAAAAAGTCATAATTCACATCCAACAGTCATTTAGAGTCAAAAGATTAAATGTTAAAATTTCATCATTATAGACCATTTTGGGATCGTTCGACTGGTCCGGAGTCATCGTTTTTCATCCGAAAATTGATTTTTTGGACTGTACCAAAAATGATTCAAAATGTCAATTGGATCATGCCTTATGTTGAATAACCACTTTTTAAACCCTCACAGTGACCAAAATTGCCATTTTTACACAGTTTTGCTTACTCAAAAGCTTCCATTTTGACCCGTTTCAGGCACAGAAATGACTTTAAACACACTTATTCTAGTTGACAAAGTCATAATTCACATCCAACAGTCATTTAGAGTCAAAAGATTAAATGTTAAAATTTCATCATTATAGACCATTTTGGGATCGTTCGACAGGTCCGGAGTCATCGTTTTTCCATCCGAAAATTGATTTTTGGGACTGTACCAAAAATGATTCAAAATGTCAATTGGATCATGCCTCATGTTGAATAACCACTTTTTAAACCCTCACAGTGACCAAAATTGCCATTTTTACAGAGTTTTGCTTACTCAAAAGCTTCAATTTTGACCCGTTTCAGGCACAAAAAAGACTTTAAACACACTTATTCTAGTTGACAAAGTCACAATTCACATCCAACAGTAATTTAGAGTCAAAAGATTAAATGTTAAAATTTCATCATTATAGACCATTTTGGGATCGTTCGACAGGTCCGGAGTCATCGTTTTTCATCCGAAAATTGATTTTTTGGACTGTACCAAAAATGATTCAAAATGTCAATTGGATCATGCCTCATGTTGAATAACCACTTTTTAAACCCTCACAGTGACCAAAATTGCCATTTTTACAGAGTTTTTCTTACTCAAAAGCTTAAATTTTGACCCGTTTCAGGCACAGAAATGACTTTAAACACACTTATTTTAGTTGACAAAGTCACAATTCACATCCAACAGTAATTTAGAGTCAAAAGATTAAATGTTAAAATGTCATCATTATAGACCATTTTGGGATCGTTCGACAGGTCCGGAGTCATCGTTTTTCATCTGAAAATTGATTTTTTGGACTGCCCAAAAATGATTCAAAATGTCAATTGGATCATGCCTCATGTTGAATAACCACTTTTTAAACCCTCACAGTGACCAAAATTGCCATTTTTACAGAGTTTTGCTTACTCAAAAGCTTCCATTTTGACCCGTTTCAGGCACAGAAATTACTTTAAACACACTTATTCTATTTGAAAAAGTCATAATTCACATCCAACAGTCATTTAGAGTCAAAAGATTAAATGTTAAAATTTCATCATTAAAGACCATTTTGGGATCGTTTGACTGGTCCGGAGTCATCGTTTTTCATCCGAAAATTGATTTTTTGGACTGTACCAAAAATGATTCAAAATGTCAATTGGATCATGCCTCATGTTGAATAACCACTTTTTAAACCCTCACAGTGACCAAAATTGCCATTTTTACAGAGTTTTGCTTACTCAAAAGCTTCAATTTTGACCCGTTTCAGGCACAAAAATGACTTTAAACACACTTATTCTAGTTGACAAAGTCACAATTCACATCCAACAGTCATTTAGAGTCAAAAGATTAAATGTTAAAATTTCATCATTATAGACCATTTTGGGATCGTTCGACAGGTCCGGAGTCATCGTTTTTCCATCCGAAAATTGATTTTTGGGACTGTACCAAAAATGATTCAAAATGTCAATTGGATCATGCCTCATGTTGAATAACCACTTTTTAAACCCTCACAGTGACCAAAATTGCCATTTTTACAGAGTTTTGCTTACTCAAAAGCTTCAATTTTGACCCGTTTCAGGCACAGAAATGACTTTAAACACACTTATTCTAGTTGACAAAGTCATAATTCACATCCAACAGTCATTTAGAGTCAAAAGATTAAATGTTAAAATTTCATCATTATAGACCATTTTGGGATCGTTCGACAGGTCCGGAGTCATCGTTTTTCCATCCGAAAATTGATTTTTGGGACTGTACCAAAAATGATTCAAAATGTCAATTGGATCATGCCTCATGTTGAATAACCACTTTTTAAACCCTCACAGTGACCAAAATTGCCATTTTTACAGAGTTTTGCTTACTCAAAAGCTTCAATGTTGACCCGTTTCAGGCACAAAAATGACTTTAAACACACTTATTCTAGTTGACAAAGTCACAATTCACATCCAACAGTAATTTAGAGTCAAAAGATTAAATGTTAAAATTTCATCATTATAGACCATTTTGGGATCGTTCGACAGGTCCGGAGTCATCGTTTTTCATCCGAAAATTGATTTTTTGGACTGTACCAAAAACGATTCAAAATGTCAATTGGATCATGCCTCATGTTGAATAACCACTTTTTAAACCCTCACAGTGACCAAAATTGCCATTTTTACAGAGTTTTGCTTACTCAAAAGCTTCCATTTTGACCCGTTTCAGGCACAGAAATGACTTTAAACACACTTATTCTAGTTGACAGTGTCATAATTCACATTCAACAGTCATTTAGAGTCAAAAGATTAAATGTTAAAATTTCATCATTATATACCATTTTGGGATCGTTCGACTGGTCCGGAGTCATCGTTTTTCATCTGAAAATTGATTTTTTGGACTGCCCAAAAATGATTCAAAATGTCAATTGGATCATGCCTCATGTTGAATAACCACTTTTTAAACCCTCACAGTGACCAAAATTGCCATTTTTACAGAGTTTTGCTTACTCAAAAGCTTCCATTTTGACCCGTTTCAGGCACAGAAATTACTTTAAACACACTTATTCTATTTGAAAAAGTCATAATTCACATCCAACAGTCATTTAGAGTCAAAAGATTAAATGTTAAAATTTCATCATTAAAGACCATTTTGGGATCGTTTGACTGGTCCGGAGTCATCGTTTTTCATCCGAAAATTGATTTTTTGGACTGTACCAAAAATGATTCAAAATGTCAATTGGATCATGCCTCATGTTGAATAACCACTTTTTAAACCCTCACAGTGACCAAAATTGCCATTTTTACAGAGTTTTGCTTACTCAAAAGCTTCAATTTTGACCCGTTTCAGGCACAAAAATGACTTTAAACACACTTATTCTAGTTGACAAAGTCACAATTCACATCCAACAGTCATTTAGAGTCAAAAGATTAAATGTTAAAATTTCATCATTATAGACCATTTTGGGATCGTTCGACAGGTCCGGAGTCATCGTTTTTCCATCCGAAAATTGATTTTTGGGACTGTACCAAAAATGATTCAAAATGTCAATTGGATCATGCCTCATGTTGAATAACCACTTTTTAAACCCTCACAGTGACCAAAATTGCCATTTTTACAGAGTTTTGCTTACTCAAAAGCTTCAATTTTGACCCGTTTCAGGCACAGAAATGACTTTAAACACACTTATTCTAGTTGACAAAGTCATAATTCACATCCAACAGTCATTTAGAGTCAAAAGATTAAATGTTAAAATTTCATCATTATAGACCATTTTGGGATCGTTCGACAGGTCCGGAGTCATCGTTTTTCCATCCGAAAATTGATTTTTGGGACTGTACCAAAAATGATTCAAAATGTCAATTGGATCATGCCTCATGTTGAATAACCACTTTTTAAACCCTCACAGTGACCAAAATTGCCATTTTTACAGAGTCTTGCTTACTCAAAAGCTTCAATGTTGACCCGTTTCAGGCACAAAAATGACTTTAAACACACTTATTCTAGTTGACAAAGTCACAATTCACATCCAACAGTAATTTAGAGTCAAAAGATTAAATGTTAAAATTTCATCATTATAGACCATTTTGGGATCGTTCGACAGGTCCGGAGTCATCGTTTTTCATCCGAAAATTGATTTTTTGGACTGTACCAAAAACGATTCAAAATGTCAATTGGATCATGCCTCATGTTGAATAACCACTTTTTAAACCCTCACAGTGACCAAAATTGCCATTTTTACAGAGTTTTGCTTACTCAAAAGCTTCCATTTTGACCCGTTTCAGGCACAGAAATGACTTTAAACACACTTATTCTAGTTGACAGTGTCATAATTCACATTCAACAGTCATTTAGAGTCAAAAGATTAAATGTTAAAATTTCATCATTATATACCATTTTGGGATCGTTCGACTGGTCCGGAGTCATCGTTTTTCATCCGAAAATTGATTTTTTGGACTGTACCAAAAATGATTCAAAATGTCAATTGGATCATGCCTCATGTTGAATAACCACTTTTTAAACCCTCACAGTGACCAAAATTGCCATTTTTACAGAGTTTTGCTTACTCAAAAGCTTCCATTTTGACCCGTTTCAGGCACAGAAATGACTTTAAACACACTTATTTTAGTTGACAAAGTCATAATTCACATCCAACAGTCATTTAGAGTCAAAAGAATAAATGTTGAAATTTCATCCATATTGACCATTTTGGGATCGTTCGACAGGTCCGGAGTCATTGTTTTTCATCCGAAAATTGATTTTTTGGACTGTACCAAAAATGATTCAAAATGTCAATTGGATCGTGCCTCATGTTGAATAACCACTTTTTAAACCCTCACAGTGACCGAAATTGCCATTTTTACAGAGTTTTGCTTACTCAAAATCTTCAATTTTGACCCGTTTCAGGCACAGAAATGACTTTAAACACACTTATTTTAGTTGACAAAGTCATAATTCACATCCATCAGTAATTTAGAGTCAAAAGATTAAATGTTAAAATTTCATCATTATAGACCATTTTGGGATCGTTCGACTGGTCCGGAGTCATCGTTTTTTATCCAAAAATTGATTTTTTGGACTGTACCAAAAATGATTCAAAATGTCAATTGGATCATGCCTCATGTTGAATAACCACTTTTTAAACCCTCACAGTGACCAAAATTGCCATTTTTACAGAGTTTTGCTTACTCAAAAGCTTCAATTTTGACCCGTTTCAGGCACAAAAATGACTTTAAACACACTTATTCTAGTTGACAAAGTCATAATTCACATTCAACAGTCATTTAGAGTCAAAAGATTAAATGTTAAAATTTCATCATTATAGACCATTTTGGGATCGTTCGACAGGTCCGGAGTCATCGTTTTTCATCCGAAAATTGATTTTTTGGACTGTACCAAAAATGATTCAAAATGTCAATTGGATCATGCCTCATGTTGAATAACCACTTTTTAAACCCTCACAGTGACCAAAATTGCCATTTTTACAGAGTTTTGCTTACTCAAAAGCTTCCATTTTGACCCGTTTCAGGCACAGAAATGACTTTAAACACACTTATTCTAGGTGACAGAGTCATAATTCACATTCAACAGTCATTTAGAGTCAAAAGATTAAATGTTAAAATTTCATCATTATAGACCATTTTGGGATCGTTCGACTGGTCCGGAGTCATCGTTTTTCATCCGAAAATTGATTTTTTAGACTGTACCAAAAATGATTCAAAATGTCAATTGGATCATGCCTCATGTTGAATAACCACTTTTTAAACCCTCACAGTGACCAAAATTGCCATTTTTACAGAGTTTTGCTTACTCAAAAGCTTCAATTTTGACCCGTTTCAGGCACAGAAATGACTTTAAACACACTTATTTTAGTTGACAAAGTCATAATTCACATCCATCAGTAATTTAGTGTCAAAAGATTAAATGTTAAAATTTCATCATTATAGACCATTTTGGGATCGTTCGACTGGTCCGGAGTCATCGTTTTTCATCCGAAAATTGATTTTTTGGACTGTACCAAAAATGATTCAAAATGTTAATTGGATCATGCCTCATGTTGAATAACCACTTTTTAAACCCTCACAGTGACCAAAATTGCCATTTTTACAGAGTTTTGCTTACTCAAAAGCTTCAATTTTGACCCGTTTCAGGCACAGAAATGACTTTAAACACACTTATTTTAGTTGACAAAGTCACAATTCACATCCAACAGTAATTTAGAGTCAAAAGATTAAATGTTAAAATTTCATCATTATAGACCATTTTGGGATCGTTCGACTGGTCCGGAGTCATCGTTTTTCATCCGAAAATTTATTTTTTGGACTGTACCAAAAATGATTCAAAATGTCAATTGGATCATGCCTCATGTTGAATAACCACTTTTTAAACCCTCACAGTGACCAAAATTGCCATTTGTACAGAGTTTTGCTTACTCAAAAGCTTCTATTTTGACCCGTTTCAGGCACAAAAATAACTTTAAACACACTTATTTTAGTTGACAAAGTCATAATTCACATCCAACAGTCATTTAGAGTCAAGAGATTAAATGTTAAAATTTCATCATTATAGACCATTTTGGGATCGTTCGACAGGTCCGGAGTCATCGTTTTTCATCCAAAAATTGATTTTTTGGACTGTATTAAAAATTATTCAAAATGTCAATTGGATCATGCCTCATGATGAATAACCACTTTTTAAACCCTCACAGTGACCAAAATTGCCATTTTTACAGAGTTTTGCTTACTCAAAAGCTTCAATTTTGACCCGTTTCAGGCACAGAAATGACTTTAAACACACTTATTTTAGTTGACAAAGTCATAATTCACATCCATCAGTAATTTAGAGTCAAAAGATTAAATGTTAAAATTTCATCATTATAGACCATTTTGGGATCGTTCGACTGGTCCGGAGTCATCGTTTTTCATCCGAAAATTGATTTTTTGGACTGTACCAAAAATGATTCAAAATGTCAATTGGATCATGCCTCATGTTGAATAACCACTTTTTAAACCCTCACAGTGACCAAAATTGCCATTTTTACAGAGTTTTGCTTACTCAAAAGCTTCCATTTTGACCCGTTTCAGGCACAGAAATGACTTTAAACACACTTATTCTAGTTGACAGAGTCATAATTCACATTCAACAGTCATTTAGAGTCAAAAGATTAAATGTTAAAATTTCATCATTATAGACCATTTTGGGATTGTTCGACTGGTCCGGAGTCATCGTTTTTTATCCGAAAATTGATTTTTTAGACTGTACCAAAAATGATTCAAAATGTCAATTGGATCATGCCTCATGTTGAATAACCACTTTTTAAACCCTCACAGTGACCAAAATTGCCATTTTTACAGAGTTTTGCTTACTCAAAAGCTTCAATTTTGACCCGTTTCAGGCACAGAAATGACTTTAAACACACTTATTTTAGTTGACAAAGTCATAATTCACATCCATCAGTAATTTAGTGTCAAAAGATTAAATGTTAAAATTTCATCATTATAGACCATTTTGGGATCGTTCGACTGGTCCGGAGTCATCGTTTTTTATCCGAAAATTGATTTTTTGGACTGTACCAAAAATGATTCAAAATGTTAATTGGATCATGCCTCATGTTGAATAACCACTTTTTAAACCCTCACAGTGACCAAAATTGCCATTTTTACAGAGTTTTGCTTACACAAAAGCTTCAATTTTGACCCGTTTCAGGCACAGAAATGACTTTAAACACACTTATTTTAGTTGACAAAGTCACAATTCACATCCAACAGTAATTTAGAGTCAAAAGATTAAATGTTAAAATTTCATCATTATAGACCATTTTGGGATCGTTCGACAGGTCCGGAGTCATCGTTTTTCATCTGAAAATTGATTTTTTGGACTGTACCAAAAATGATTCAAAATGTCAATTGGATCATGCCTCATGTTGAATAACCACTTTTTAAACCCTCAAAGTGACCAAAATTGCCATTTTTACAGAGTTTTGCTTACTCAAAAGCTTCAATTTTGACCCATTTCAGGCACAGAAATGACTTTAAACACACTTATTCTAGTTGAAAAAGTCATAATTCACATCCAACAGTCATTTAGAGTCAAAAGATTAAATGTTAAAATTTCATCATTATAGACCATTTTGGGATCGTTCGACTGGTCCGGAGTCATCGTTTTTCATCCGAAAATTGATTTTTTGGACTGTACCAAAAATGATTCAAAATGTCAATTGGATCATGCCTTATGTTGAATAACCACTTTTTAAACCCTCACAGTGACCAAAATTGCCATTTTTACACAGTTTTGCTTACTCAAAAGCTTCCATTTTGACCCGTTTCAGGCACAGAAATGACTTTAAACACACTTATTCTAGTTGACAAAGTCATAATTCACATCCAACAGTCATTTAGAATCAAAAGATTAAATGTTAAAATTTCATCATTATAGACCATTTTGGGATCGTTCGACAGGTCCGGAGTCATCGTTTTTCCATCCGAAAATTGATTTTTGGAACTGTACCAAAAATGATTCAAAATGTCAATTGGATCATGCCTCATGTTGAATAACCACTTTTTAAACCCTCACAGTGACCAAAATTGCCATTTTTACAGAGTTTTGCTTACTCAAAAGCTTCAATTTTGACCCGTTTCAGGCACAAAAAAGACTTTAAACACACTTATTCTAGTTGACAAAGTCACAATTCACATCCAACAGTAATTTAGAGTCAAAAGATTAAATGTTAAAATTTCATCATTATAGACCATTTTGGGATCGTTCGACAGGTCCGGAGTCATCGTTTTTCATCCGAAAATTGATTTTTTGGACTGTACCAAAAATGATTCAAAATGTCAATTGGATCATGCCTCATGTTGAATAACCACTTTTTAAACCCTCACAGTGACCAAAATTGCCATTTTTACAGAGTTTTTCTTACTCAAAAGCTTAAATTTTGACCCGTTTCAGGCACAGAAATGACTTTAAACACACTTATTTTAGTTGACAAAGTCACAATTCACATCCAACAGTAATTTAGAGTCAAAAGATTAAATGTTAAAATGTCATCATTATAGACCATTTTGGGATCGTTCGACAGGTCCGGAGTCATCGTTTTTCATCTGAAAATTGATTTTTTGGACTGCCCAAAAATGATTCAAAATGTCAATTGGATCATGCCTCATGTTGAATAACCACTTTTTAAACCCTCACAGTGACCAAAATTGCCATTTTTACAGAGTTTTGCTTACTCAAAAGCTTCCATTTTGACCCGTTTCAGGCACAGAAATTACTTTAAACACACTTATTCTATTTGAAAAAGTCATAATTCACATCCAACAGTCATTTAGAGTCAAAAGATTAAATGTTAAAATTTCATCATTAAAGACCATTTTGGGATCGTTTGACTGGTCCGGAGTCATCGTTTTTCATCCGAAAATTGATTTTTTGGACTGTACCAAAAATGATTCAAAATGTCAATTGGATCATGCCTCATGTTGAATAACCACTTTTTAAACCCTCACAGTGACCAAAATTGCCATTTTTACAGAGTTTTGCTTACTCAAAAGCTTCAATTTTGACCCGTTTCAGGCACAAAAATGACTTTAAACACACTTATTCTAGTTGACAAAGTCACAATTCACATCCAACAGTCATTTAGAGTCAAAAGATTAAATGTTAAAATTTCATCATTATAGACCATTTTGGGATCGTTCGACAGGTCCGGAGTCATCGTTTTTCCATCCGAAAATTGATTTTTGGGACTGTACCAAAAATGATTCAAAATGTCAATTGGATCATGCCTCATGTTGAATAACCACTTTTTAAACCCTCACAGTGACCAAAATTGCCATTTTTACAGAGTTTTGCTTACTCAAAAGCTTCAATTTTGACCCGTTTCAGGCACAGAAATGACTTTAAACACACTTATTCTAGTTGACAAAGTCATAATTCACATCCAACAGTCATTTAGAGTCAAAAGATTAAATGTTAAAATTTCATCATTATAGACCATTTTGGGATCGTTCGACAGGTCCGGAGTCATCGTTTTTCCATCCGAAAATTGATTTTTGGGACTGTACCAAAAATGATTCAAAATGTCAATTGGATCATGCCTCATGTTGAATAACCACTTTTTAAACCCTCACAGTGACCAAAATTGCCATTTTTACAGAGTCTTGCTTACTCAAAAGCTTTAATGTTGACCCGTTTCAGGCACAAAAATGACTTTAAACACACTTATTCTAGTTGACAAAGTCACAATTCACATCCAACAGTAATTTAGAGTCAAAAGATTAAATGTTAAAATTTCATCATTATAGACCATTTTGGGATCGTTCGACCGGTCCGGAGTCATCGTTTTTCATCCGAAAATTGATTTTTTGGACTGTACCAAAAACGATTCAAAATGTCAATTGGATCATGCCTCATGTTGAATAACCACTTTTTAAACCCTCACAGTGACCAAAATTGCCATTTTTACAGAGTTTTGCTTACTCAAAAGCTTCCATTTTGACCCGTTTCAGGCACAGAAATGACTTTAAACACACTTATTCTAGTTGACAGTGTCATAATTCACATTCAACAGTCATTTAGAGTCAAAAGATTAAATGTTAAAATTTCATCATTATATACCATTTTGGGATCGTTCGACTGGTCCGGAGTCATCGTTTTTCATCCGAAAATTGATTTTTTGGACTGTACCAAAAATGATTCAAAATGTCAATTGGATCATGCCTCATGTTGAATAACCACTTTTTAAACCCTCACAGTGACCAAAATTGCCATTTTTACAGAGTTTTGCTTACTCAAAAGCTTCCATTTTGACCCGTTTCAGGCACAGAAATGACTTTAAACACACTTATTCTAGTTGACAGAGTCATAATTCACATTCAACAGTCATTTAGAGTCAAAAGATTAAATGTTAAAATTTCATCATTATAGACCATTTTGGGATTGTTCGACTGGTCCGGAGTCATCGTTTTTCATCCGAAAATTGATTTTTTAGACTGTACCAAAAATGATTCAAAATGTCAATTGGATCATGCCTCATGTTGAATAACCACTTTTTAAACCCTCACAGTGACCAAAATTGCCATTTTTACAGAGTTTTGCTTACTCAAAAGCTTCAATTTTGACCCGTTTCAGGCACAGAAATGACTTTAAACACACTTATTTTAGTTGACAAAGTCATAATTCACATCCATCAGTAATTTAGTGTCAAAAGATTAAATGTTAAAATTTCATCATTATAGACCATTTTGGGATCGTTCGACTGGTCCGGAGTCATCGTTTTTTATCCGAAAATTGATTTTTTGGACTGTACCAAAAATGATTCAAAATGTTAATTGGATCATGCCTCATGTTGAATAACCATTTTTTAAACCCTCACAGTGACCAAAATTGCCATTTTTACAGAGTTTTGCTTACACAAAAGCTTCAATTTTGACCCGTTTCAGGCACAGAAATGACTTTAAACACACTTATTTTAGTTGACAAAGTCACAATTCACATCCAACAGTAATTTAGAGTCAAAAGATTAAATGTTAAAATTTCATCATTATAGACCATTTTGGGATCGTTCGACAGGTCCGGAGTCATCGTTTTTCATCTGAAAATTGATTTTTTGGACTGTACCAAAAATGATTCAAAATGTCAATTGGATCATGCCTCATGTTGAATAACCACTTTTTAAACCCTCAAAGTGACCAAAATTGCCATTTTTACAGAGTTTTGCTTACTCAAAAGCTTCAATTTTGACCCATTTCAGGCACAGAAATGACTTTAAACACACTTATTCTAGTTGAAAAAGTCATAATTCACATCCAACAGTCATTTAGAGTCAAAAGATTAAATGTTAAAATTTCATCATTATAGACCATTTTGGGATCGTTCGACTGGTCCGGAGTCATCGTTTTTCATCCGAAAATTGATTTTTTGGACTGTACCAAAAATGATTCAAAATGTCAATTGGATCATGCCTTATGTTGAATAACCACTTTTTAAACCCTCACAGTGACCAAAATTGCCATTTTTACACAGTTTTGCTTACTCAAAAGCTTCCATTTTGACCCGTTTCAGGCACAGAAATGACTTTAAACACACTTATTCTAGTTGACAAAGTCATAATTCACATCCAACAGTCATTTAGAATCAAAAGATTAAATGTTAAAATTTCATCATTATAGACCATTTTGGGATCGTTCGACAGGTCCGGAGTCATCGTTTTTCCATCCGAAAATTGATTTTTGGAACTGTACCAAAAATGATTCAAAATGTCAATTGGATCATGCCTCATGTTGAATAACCACTTTTTAAACCCTCACAGTGACCAAAATTGCCATTTTTACAGAGTTTTGCTTACTCAAAAGCTTCAATTTTGACCCGTTTCAGGCACAAAAAAGACTTTAAACACACTTATTCTAGTTGACAAAGTCACAATTCACATCCAACAGTAATTTAGAGTCAAAAGATTAAATGTTAAAATTTCATCATTATAGACCATTTTGGGATCGTTCGACAGGTCCGGAGTCATCGTTTTTCATCCGAAAATTGATTTTTTGGACTGTACCAAAAATGATTCAAAATGTCAATTGGATCATGCCTCATGTTGAATAACCACTTTTTAAACCCTCACAGTGACCAAAATTGCCATTTTTACAGAGTTTTTCTTACTCAAAAGCTTAAATTTTGACCCGTTTCAGGCACAGAAATGACTTTAAACACACTTATTTTAGTTGACAAAGTCACAATTCACATCCAACAGTAATTTAGAGTCAAAAGATTAAATGTTAAAATGTCATCATTATAGACCATTTTGGGATCGTTCGACAGGTCCGGAGTCATCGTTTTTCATCTGAAAATTGATTTTTTGGACTGCCCAAAAATGATTCAAAATGTCAATTGGATCATGCCTCATGTTGAATAACCACTTTTTAAACCCTCACAGTGACCAAAATTGCCATTTTTACAGAGTTTTGCTTACTCAAAAGCTTCCATTTTGACCCGTTTCAGGCACAGAAATTACTTTAAACACACTTATTCTATTTGAAAAAGTCATAATTCACATCCAACAGTCATTTAGAGTCAAAAGATTAAATGTTAAAATTTCATCATTAAAGACCATTTTGGGATCGTTTGACTGGTCCGGAGTCATCGTTTTTCATCCGAAAATTGATTTTTTGGACTGTACCAAAAATGATTCAAAATGTCAATTGGATCATGCCTCATGTTGAATAACCACTTTTTAAACCCTCACAGTGACCAAAATTGCCATTTTTACAGAGTTTTGCTTACTCAAAAGCTTCAATTTTGACCCGTTTCAGGCACAAAAATGACTTTAAACACACTTATTCTAGTTGACAAAGTCACAATTCACATCCAACAGTCATTTAGAGTCAAAAGATTAAATGTTAAAATTTCATCATTATAGACCATTTTGGGATCGTTCGACAGGTCCGGAGTCATCGTTTTTCCATCCGAAAATTGATTTTTGGGACTGTACCAAAAATGATTCAAAATGTCAATTGGATCATGCCTCATGTTGAATAACCACTTTTTAAACCCTCACAGTGACCAAAATTGCCATTTTTACAGAGTTTTGCTTACTCAAAAGCTTCAATTTTGACCCGTTTCAGGCACAGAAATGACTTTAAACACACTTATTCTAGTTGACAAAGTCATAATTCACATCCAACAGTCATTTAGAGTCAAAAGATTAAATGTTAAAATTTCATCATTATAGACCATTTTGGGATCGTTCGACAGGTCCGGAGTCATCGTTTTTCCATCCGAAAATTGATTTTTGGGACTGTACCAAAAATGATTCAAAATGTCAATTGGATCATGCCTCATGTTGAATAACCACTTTTTAAACCCTCACAGTGACCAAAATTGCCATTTTTACAGAGTCTTGCTTACTCAAAAGCTTTAATGTTGACCCGTTTCAGGCACAAAAATGACTTTAAACACACTTATTCTAGTTGACAAAGTCACAATTCACATCCAACAGTAATTTAGAGTCAAAAGATTAAATGTTAAAATTTCATCATTATAGACCATTTTGGGATCGTTCGACCGGTCCGGAGTCATCGTTTTTCATCCGAAAATTGATTTTTTGGACTGTACCAAAAACGATTCAAAATGTCAATTGGATCATGCCTCATGTTGAATAACCACTTTTTAAACCCTCACAGTGACCAAAATTGCCATTTTTACAGAGTTTTGCTTACTCAAAAGCTTCCATTTTGACCCGTTTCAGGCACAGAAATGACTTTAAACACACTTATTCTAGTTGACAGTGTCATAATTCACATTCAACAGTCATTTAGAGTCAAAAGATTAAATGTTAAAATTTCATCATTATATACCATTTTGGGATCGTTCGACTGGTCCGGAGTCATCGTTTTTCATCCGAAAATTGATTTTTTGGACTGTACCAAAAATGATTCAAAATGTCAATTGGATCATGCCTCATGTTGAATAACCACTTTTTAAACCCTCACAGTGACCAAAATTGCCATTTTTACAGAGTTTTGCTTACTCAAAAGCTTCCATTTTGACCCGTTTCAGGCACAGAAATGACTTTAAACACACTTATTCTAGTTGACAGAGTCATAATTCACATTCAACAGTCATTTAGAGTCAAAAGATTAAATGTTAAAATTTCATCATTATAGACCATTTTGGGATTGTTCGACTGGTCCGGAGTCATCGTTTTTCATCCGAAAATTGATTTTTTAGACTGTACCAAAAATGATTCAAAATGTCAATTGGATCATGCCTCATGTTGAATAACCACTTTTTAAACCCTCACAGTGACCAAAATTGCCATTTTTACAGAGTTTTGCTTACTCAAAAGCTTCAATTTTGACCCGTTTCAGGCACAGAAATGACTTTAAACACACTTATTTTAGTTGACAAAGTCATAATTCACATCCATCAGTAATTTAGTGTCAAAAGATTAAATGTTAAAATTTCATCATTATAGACCATTTTGGGATCGTTCGACTGGTCCGGAGTCATCGTTTTTTATCCGAAAATTGATTTTTTGGACTGTACCAAAAATGATTCAAAATGTTAATTGGATCATGCCTCATGTTGAATAACCATTTTTTAAACCCTCACAGTGACCAAAATTGCCATTTTTACAGAGTTTTGCTTACACAAAAGCTTCAATTTTGACCCGTTTCAGGCACAGAAATGACTTTAAACACACTTATTTTAGTTGACAAAGTCACAATTCACATCCAACAGTAATTTAGAGTCAAAAGATTAAATGTTAAAATTTCATCATTATAGACCATTTTGGGATCGTTCGACAGGTCCGGAGTCATCGTTTTTCATCTGAAAATTGATTTTTTGGACTGTACCAAAAATGATTCAAAATGTCAATTGGATCATGCCTCATGTTGAATAACCACTTTTTAAACCCTCAAAGTGACCAAAATTGCCATTTTTACAGAGTTTTGCTTACTCAAAAGCTTCAATTTTGACCCATTTCAGGCACAGAAATGACTTTAAACACACTTATTCTAGTTGAAAAAGTCATAATTCACATCCAACAGTCATTTAGAGTCAAAAGATTAAATGTTAAAATTTCATCATTATAGACCATTTTGGGATCGTTCGACTGGTCCGGAGTCATCGTTTTTCATCCGAAAATTGATTTTTTGGACTGTACCAAAAATGATTCAAAATGTCAATTGGATCATGCCTTATGTTGAATAACCACTTTTTAAACCCTCACAGTGACCAAAATTGCCATTTTTACACAGTTTTGCTTACTCAAAAGCTTCCATTTTGACCCGTTTCAGGCACAGAAATGACTTTAAACACACTTATTCTAGTTGACAAAGTCATAATTCACATCCAACAGTCATTTAGAGTCAAAAGATTAAATGTTAAAATTTCATCATTATAGACCATTTTGGGATCGTTCGACAGGTCCGGAGTCATCGTTTTTCCATCCGAAAATTGATTTTTGGGACTGTACCAAAAATGATTCAAAATGTCAATTGGATCATGCCTCATGTTGAATAACCACTTTTTAAACCCTCACAGTGACCAAAATTGCCATTTTTACAGAGTTTTGCTTACTCAAAAGCTTCAATTTTGACCCGTTTCAGGCACAAAAAAGACTTTAAACACACTTATTCTAGTTGACAAAGTCACAATTCACATCCAACAGTAATTTAGAGTCAAAAGATTAAATGTTAAAATTTCATCATTATAGACCATTTTGGGATCGTTCGACAGGTCCGGAGTCATCGTTTTTCATCCGAAAATTGATTTTTTGGACTGTACCAAAAATGATTCAAAATGTCAATTGGATCATGCCTCATGTTGAATAACCACTTTTTAAACCCTCACAGTGACCAAAATTGCCATTTTTACAGAGTTTTTCTTACTCAAAAGCTTAAATTTTGACCCGTTTCAGGCACAGAAATGACTTTAAACACACTTATTTTAGTTGACAAAGTCACAATTCACATCCAACAGTAATTTAGAGTCAAAAGATTAAATGTTAAAATGTCATCATTATAGACCATTTTGGGATCGTTCGACAGGTCCGGAGTCATCGTTTTTCATCTGAAAATTGATTTTTTGGACTGCCCAAAAATGATTCAAAATGTCAATTGGATCATGCCTCATGTTGAATAACCACTTTTTAAACCCTCACAGTGACCAAAATTGCCATTTTTACAGAGTTTTGCTTACTCAAAAGCTTCCATTTTGACCCGTTTCAGGCACAGAAATTACTTTAAACACACTTATTCTATTTGAAAAAGTCATAATTCACATCCAACAGTCATTTAGAGTCAAAAGATTAAATGTTAAAATTTCATCATTAAAGACCATTTTGGGATCGTTTGACTGGTCCGGAGTCATCGTTTTTCATCCGAAAATTGATTTTTTGGACTGTACCAAAAATGATTCAAAATGTCAATTGGATCATGCCTCATGTTGAATAACCACTTTTTAAACCCTCACAGTGACCAAAATTGCCATTTTTACAGAGTTTTGCTTACTCAAAAGCTTCCATTTTGACCCGTTTCAGGCACAGAAATGACTTTAAACACACTTATTCTAGTTGACAAAGTCATAATTCACATCCAACAGTAATTTAGAGTCAAAAGATTAAATGTTGAAATTTCATCATTATAGACCATTTTGGGATCGTTCGACAGGTCCGGAGTCATCGTTTTTCCATCCGAAAATTGATTTTTGGGACTGTACCAAAAATGATTCAAAATGTCAATTGGATCATGCCTCATGTTGAATAACCACTTTTTAAACCCTCACAGTGACCAAAATTGCCATTTTTACAGAGTTTTGCTTACTCAAAAGCTTCAATTTTGACCCGTTTCAGGCACAGAAATGACTTTAAACACACTTATTCTAGTTGACAAAGTCATAATTCACATCCAACAGTCATTTAGAGTCAAAAGATTAAATGTTAAAATTTCATCATTATAGACCATTTTGGGATCGTTCGACAGGTCCGGAGTCATCGTTTTTCCATCCGAAAATTGATTTTTGGGACTGTACCAAAAATGATTCAAAATGTCAATTGGATCATGCCTCATGTTGAATAACCACTTTTTAAACCCTCACAGTGACCAAAATTGCCATTTTTACAGAGTTTTGCTTACTCAAAAGCTTCAATGTTGACCCGTTTCAGGCACAAAAATGACTTTAAACACACTTATTCTAGTTGACAAAGTCACAATTCACATCCAACAGTAATTTAGAGTCAAAAGATTAAATGTTAAAATTTCATCATTATAGACCATTTTGGGATCGTTCGACAGGTCCGGAGTCATCGTTTTTCATCCGAAAATTGATTTTTTGGACTGTACCAAAAACGATTCAAAATGTCAATTGGATCATGCCTCATGTTGAATAACCACTTTTTAAACCCTCACAGTGACCAAAATTGCCATTTTTACAGAGTTTTGCTTACTCAAAAGCTTCCATTTTGACCCGTTTCAGGCACAGAAATGACTTTAAACACACTTATTCTAGTTGACAGTGTCATAATTCACATTCAACAGTCATTTAGAGTCAAAAGATTAAATGTTAAAATTTCATCATTATATACCATTTTGGGATCGTTCGACTGGTCCGGAGTCATCGTTTTTCATCCGAAAATTGATTTTTTGGACTGTACCAAAAATGATTCAAAATGTCAATTGGATCATGCCTCATGTTGAATAACCACTTTTTAAACCCTCACAGTGACCAAAATTGCCATTTTTACAGAGTTTTGCTTACTCAAAAGCTTCCATTTTGACCCGTTTCAGGCACAGAAATGACTTTAAACACACTTATTCTAGTTGACAGAGTCATAATTCACATTCAACAGTCATTTAGAGTCAAAAGATTAAATGTTAAAATTTCATCATTATAGACCATTTTGGGATTGTTCGACTGGTCCGGAGTCATCGTTTTTCATCCGAAAATTGATTTTTTAGACTGTACCAAAAATGATTCAAAATGTCAATTGGATCATGCCTCATGTTGAATAACCACTTTTTAAACCCTCACAGTGACCAAAATTGCCATTTTTACAGAGTTTTGCTTACTCAAAAGCTTCAATTTTGACCCGTTTCAGGCACAGAAATGACTTTAAACACACTTATTTTAGTTGACAAAGTCATAATTCACATCCATCAGTAATTTAGTGTCAAAAGATTAAATGTTAAAATTTCATCATTATAGACCATTTTGGGATCGTTCGACTGGTCCGGAGTCATCGTTTTTTATCCGAAAATTGATTTTTTGGACTGTACCAAAAATGATTCAAAATGTTAATTGGATCATGCCTCATGTTGAATAACCATTTTTTAAACCCTCACAGTGACCAAAATTGCCATTTTTACAGAGTTTTGCTTACACAAAAGCTTCAATTTTGACCCGTTTCAGGCACAGAAATGACTTTAAACACACTTATTTTAGTTGACAAAGTCACAATTCACATCCAACAGTAATTTAGAGTCAAAAGATTAAATGTTAAAATTTCATCATTATAGACCATTTTGGGATCGTTCGACAGGTCCGGAGTCATCGTTTTTCATCTGAAAATTGATTTTTTGGACTGTACCAAAAATGATTCAAAATGTCAATTGGATCATGCCTCATGTTGAATAACCACTTTTTAAACCCTCAAAGTGACCAAAATTGCCATTTTTACAGAGTTTTGCTTACTCAAAAGCTTCAATTTTGACCCATTTCAGGCACAGAAATGACTTTAAACACACTTATTCTAGTTGAAAAAGTCATAATTCACATCCAACAGTCATTTAGAGTCAAAAGATTAAATGTTAAAATTTCATCATTATAGACCATTTTGGGATCGTTCGACTGGTCCGGAGTCATCGTTTTTCATCCGAAAATTGATTTTTTGGACTGTACCAAAAATGATTCAAAATGTCAATTGGATCATGCCTTATGTTGAATAACCACTTTTTAAACCCTCACAGTGACCAAAATTGCCATTTTTACACAGTTTTGCTTACTCAAAAGCTTCCATTTTGACCCGTTTCAGGCACAGAAATGACTTTAAACACACTTATTCTAGTTGACAAAGTCATAATTCACATCCAACAGTCATTAAGAGTCAAAAGATTAAATGTTAAAATTTCATCATTATAGACCATTTTGGGATCGTTCGACAGGTCCGGAGTCATCGTTTTTCCATCCGAAAATTGATTTTTGGGACTGTACCAAAAATGATTCAAAATGTCAATTGAATCATGCCTCATGTTGAATAACCACTTTTTAAACCCTCACAGTGACCAAAATTGCCATTTTTACAGAGTTTTGCTTACTCAAAAGCTTCAATTTTGACCCGTTTCAGGCACAAAAAAGACTTTAAACACACTTATTCTAGTTGACAAAGTCACAATTCACATCCAACAGTAATTTAGAGTCAAAAGATTAAATGTTAAAATTTCATCATTATAGACCATTTTGGGATCGTTCGACAGGTCCGGAGTCATCGTTTTTCATCCGAAAATTGATTTTTTGGACTGTACCAAAAATGATTCAAAATGTCAATTGGATCATGCCTCATGTTGAATAACCACTTTTTAAACCCTCACAGTGACCAAAATTGCCATTTTTACAGAGTTTTTCTTACTCAAAAGCTTAAATTTTGACCCGTTTCAGGCACAGAAATGACTTTAAACACACTTATTTTAGTTGACAAAGTCACAATTCACATCCAACAGTAATTTAGAGTCAAAAGATTAAATGTTAAAATGTCATCATTATAGACCATTTTGGGATCGTTCGACAGGTCCGGAGTCATCGTTTTTCATCTGAAAATTGATTTTTTGGACTGCCCAAAAATGATTCAAAATGTCAATTGGATCATGCCTCATGTTGAATAACCACTTTTTAAACCCTCACAGTGACCAAAATTGCCATTTTTACAGAGTTTTGCTTACTCAAAAGCTTCCATTTTGACCCGTTTCAGGCACAGAAATTACTTTAAACACACTTATTCTAGTTGAAAAAGTCATAATTCACATCCAACAGTCATTTAGAGTCAAAAGATTAAATGTTAAAATTTCATCATTAAAGACCATTTTGGGATCGTTTGACTGGTCCGGAGTCATCGTTTTTCATCCGAAAATTGATTTTTTGGACTGTACCAAAAATGATTCAAAATGTCAATTGGATCATGCCTCATGTTGAATAACCACTTTTTAAACCCTCACAGTGACCAAAATTGCCATTTTTACAGAGTTTTGCTTACTCAAAAGCTTCAATTTTGACCCGTTTCAGGCACAAAAATGACTTTAAACACACTTATTTTAGTTGACAAAGTCACAATTCACATCCAACAGTAATTTAGAGTCAAAAGATTAAATGTTAAAATTTCATCATTATAGACCATTTTGGGATCGTTCGACAGGTCCGGAGTCATCCTTTTTCATCCGAAAATTGATTTTTTGGACTGTACCAAAAATGATTCAAAATGTCAATTGGATCATGCCTCATGTTGAATAACCACTTTTTCAACCCTCACAGTGACCAAAATTGCCATTTTTACAGAGTTTTGCTTACTCAAAAGCTTCCATTTTGACCCGTTTCAGGCACAGAAATGACTTTAAACACACTTATTCTAGTTGACAAAGTCATAATTCACATCCAACAGTCATTTAGAGTCAAAAGATTAAATGTTAAAATTTCATCATTATAGACCATTTTGGGATCGTTCGACAGGTCCGGAGTCATCGTTTTTCCATCCGAAAATTGATTTTTGGGACTGTACCAAAAATTATTCAAAATGTCAATTGGATCATGCCTCATGTTGAATAACCACTTTTTAAACCCTCACAGTGACCAAAATTGCCATTTTTACAGAGTTTTGCTTACTCAAAAGCTTCAATTTTGACCCGTTTCAGGCACAGAAATGACTTTAAACACACTTATTCTAGTTGACAAAGTCATAATTCACATCCAACAGTCATTTAGAGTCAAAAGATTAAATGTTAAAATTTCATCATTATAGACCATTTTGGGATCGTTCGACAGGTCCGGAGTCATCGTTTTTCCATCCGAAAATTGATTTTTGGGACTGTACCAAAAATGATTCAAAATGTCAATTGGATCATGCCTCATGTTGAATAACCACTTTTTAAACCCTCACAGTGACCAAAATTGCCATTTTTACAGAGTTTTACTTACTCAAAAGCTTCAATGTTGACCCGTTTCAGGCACAAAAATGACTTTAAACACACTTATTCTAGTTGACAAAGTCACAATTCACATCCAACAGTAATTTAGAGTCAAAAGATTAAATGTTAAAATTTCATCATTATAGACCATTTTGGGATCGTTCGACAGGTCCGGAGTCATCGTTTTTCATCCGAAAATTGATTTTTTGGACTGTACCAAAAATGATTCAAAATGTCAATTGGATCATGCCTCATGTTGAATAACCACTTTTTAAACCCTCACAGTGACCAAAATTGCCATTTTTACAGAGTTTTGCTTACTCAAAAGCTTCAATTTTGACCCGTTTCAGGCACAGAAATGACTTTAAACACACTTATTTTAGTTGACAAAGTCATAATTCACATCCATCAGTAATTTAGAGTCAAAAGATTAAATGTTAAAATTTCATCATTATAGACCATTTTGGGATCGTTCGACTGGTCCGGAGTCATCGTTTTTTATCCAAAAATTGATTTTTTGGACTGTACCAAAAATGATTCAAAATGTCAATTGGATCATGCCTCATGTTGAATAACCACTTTTTAAACCCTCACAGTGACCAAAATTGCCATTTTTACAGAGTTTTGCTTACTCAAAAGCTTCCATTTTGACCCGTTTCAGGCACAGAAATGACTTTAAACACACTTATTCTAGTTGACAGTGTCATAATTCACATTCAACAGTCATTTAGAGTCAAAAGATTAAATGTTAAAATTTCATCATTATATACCATTTTGGGATCGTTCGACTGGTCCGGAGTCATCGTTTTTCATCCGAAAATTGATTTTTTAGACTGTACCAAAAATGATTCAAAATGTCAATTGGATCATGCCTCATGTTGAATAACCACTTTTTAAACCCTCACAGTGACCAAAATTGCCATTTTTACAGAGTTTTTCTTACTCAAAAGCTTCAATTTTGACCCGTTTCAGGCACAGAAATGACTTTAAACACACTTATTTTAGTTGACAAAGTCACAATTCACATCCAACAGTAATTTAGAGTCAAAAGATTAAATGTTAAAATTTCATCATTATAGACCATTTTGGGATCGTTCGACAGGTCCGGAGTCATCGTTTTTCATCTGAAAATTGATTTTTTGGACTGCCCAAAAATGATTCAAAATGTCAATTGGATCATGCCTCATGTTGAATAACCACTTTTTAATCCCTCACAGTGACCAAAATTGCCATTTTTACAGAGTTTTGCTTACTCAAAAGCTTCCATTTTGACCCGTTTCAGGCACAGAAATTACTTTAAACACACTTATTCTAGTTGAAAAAGTCATAATTCACATCCAACAGTCATTTAGAGTCAAAAGATTAAATGTTAAAATTTCATCATTATAGACCATTTTGGGATTGTTCGACAGGTCCGGAGTCATCGTTTTTCCATCCGAAAATTGATTTTTGGGACTGTACCAAAAATTATTCAAAATGTCAATTGGATCATGCCTCATGTTGAATAACCACTTTTTAAACCCTCACAGTGACCAAAATTGCCATTTTTACAGAGTTTTGCTTACTCAAAAGCTTCAATTTTGACCCGTTTCAGGCACAGAAATGACTTTAAACACACTTATTTTAGTTGACAAAGTCATAATTCACATCCATCAGTAATTTAGAGTCAAAAGATTAAATGTTAAAATTTCATCATTATAGACAATTTTGGGATCGTTCGACTGGTCCGGAGTCATCGTTTTTTATCCGAAAATTGATTTTTTGGACTGTACCAAAAATGATTCAAAATGTCAATTGGATCATGCCTCATGTTGAATAACCACTTTTTAAACCCTCACAGTGACCAAAATTGCCATTTTTACAGAGTTTTGCTTACTCAAAAGCTTCAATTTTGACCCGTTTCAGGCACAAAAATGACTTTAAACACACTTATTCTAGTTGACAAAGTCACAATTCACATCCAACAGTAATTTAGAGTCAAAAGATTAAATGTTAAAATTTCATCATTATAGACCATTTTGGGATCGTTCGACAGGTCCGGAGTCATCGTTTTTCATCCGAAAATTGATTTTTTGGACTGTACCAAAAATGATTCAAAATGTCAATTGGATCATGCCTCATGTTTAATAACCACTTTTTAAACCCTCACAGTGACCAAAATTGCCATTTTTACAGAGTTTTGCTTACTCAAAAGCTTCCATTTTGACCCTTTTCAGGCACAGAAATGACTTTAAACACACTTATTCTAGTTGACAAAGTCATAATTCACATCCAACAGTCATTTAGAGTCAAAAGATTAAATGTTAAAATGTCATCATTATAGACCATTTTGGGATCGTTCGAAGGTCCGGAGTCATCGTTTTTCATCCGAAAATTGATTTTTTGGACTGTACAAAAAATGATTCAAAATGTCAATTGGATCATGCCTCATGTTGAATAACCACTTTTTCAACCCTCACAGTGACCAAAATTGCCATTTTTACAGAGTTTTGCTTACTCAAAAGCTTCCATTTTGACCCGTTTCAGGCACAGAAATGACTTTATACACACTTATTTTAGTTGACAAAGTCATAATTCACATCCATCAGTAATTTAGAGTCAAAAGATTAAATGTTGAAATTTCATCATTATAGACCATTTTGGGATCGTTCGACTGGTCCGGAGTCATCGTTTTTTATCCAAAAATTGATTTTTTGGACTGTACCAAAAATGATTCAAAATGTCAATTGGATCATGCCTCATGTTGAATAACCACTTTTTAAACCCTCACAGTGACCAAAATTGCCATTTTTACAGAGTTTTGCTTACTCAAAAGCTTCAATTTTGACCCGTTTCAGGCACAAAAATGACTTTAAACACACTTATTCTAGTTGACAAAGTCACAATTCACATCCAACAGTAATTTAGAGTCAAAAGATTAAATGTTAAAATTTCATCATTATAGACCATTTTGGGATCGTTCGACAGGTCCGGAGTCATCGTTTTTCATCCGAAAATTGATTTTTTGGACTGTACCAAAAATGATTCAAAATGTCAATTGGATCATGCCTCATGTTGAATAACCACTTTTTAAACCCTCACAGTGACCAAAATTGCCATTTTTACAGAGTTTTGCTTACTCAAAAGCTTCAATTTTGACCCGTTTCAGGCACAGAAATGACTTTAAACACACTTATTCTAGTTGAAAAAGTCATAATTCACATCCAACAGTCATTTAGAGTCAAAAGATTAAATGTTAAAATTTCATCATTATAGACCATTTTGGGATCGTTCGACTGGTCCGGAGTCATCGTTTTTCATCCGAAAATTGATTTTTTGGACTGTACCAAAAATGATTCAAAATGTCAATTGGATCATGCCTCATGTTGAATAACCACTTTTTAAACCCTCACAGTGACCAAAATTGCCATTTTTACAGAGTTTTGCTTACTCAAAAGCTTCAATTCTGACCCGTTTCAGGCACAAAAATGACTTTAAACACACTTATTTTAGTTGACAAAGTCACAATTCACATCCAACAGTCATTTAGAGTCAAAAGATTAAATGTTAAAATGTCATCATTATAGACCATTTTGGGATCGTTCGAAGGTCCGGAGTCATCGTTTTTCATCCGAAAATTGATTTTTTGGACTGTACAAAAAATGATTCAAAATGTCAATTGGATCATGCCTCATGTTGAATAACCACTTTTTCAACCCTCACAGTGACCAAAATTGCCATTTTTACAGAGTTTTGCTTACTCAAAAGCTTCCATTTTGACCCGTTTCAGGCACAGAAATGACTTTATACACACTTATTTTAGTTGACAAAGTCATAATTCACATCCATCAGTAATTTAGAGTCAAAAGATTAAATGTTGAAATTTCATCATTATAGACCATTTTGGGATCGTTCGACTGGTCCGGAGTCATCGTTTTTTATCCAAAAATTGATTTTTTGGACTGTACCAAAAATGATTCAAAATGTCAATTGGATCATGCCTCATGTTGAATAACCACTTTTTAAACCCTCACAGTGACCAAAATTGCCATTTTTACAGAGTTTTGCTTACTCAAAAGCTTCAATTTTGACCCGTTTCAGGCACAAAAATGACTTTAAACACACTTATTCTAGTTGACAAAGTCACAATTCACATCCAACAGTAATTTAGAGTCAAAAGATTAAATGTTAAAATTTCATCATTATAGACCATTTTGGGATCGTTCGACAGGTCCGGAGTCATCGTTTTTCATCCGAAAATTGATTTTTTGGACTGTACCAAAAATGATTCAAAATGTCAATTGGATCATGCCTCATGTTGAATAACCACTTTTTAAACCCTCACAGTGACCAAAATTGCCATTTTTACAGAGTTTTGCTTACTCAAAAGCTTCAATTTTGACCCGTTTCAGGCACAGAAATGACTTTAAACACACTTATTCTAGTTGAAAAAGTCATAATTCACATCCAACAGTCATTTAGAGTCAAAAGATTAAATGTTAAAATTTCATCATTATAGACCATTTTGGGATCGTTCGACTGGTCCGGAGTCATCGTTTTTCATCCGAAAATTGATTTTTTGGACTGTACCAAAAATGATTCAAAATGTCAATTGGATCATGCCTCATGTTGAATAACCACTTTTTAAACCCTCACAGTGACCAAAATTGCCATTTTTACAGAGTTTTGCTTACTCAAAAGCTTCAATTCTGACCCGTTTCAGGCACAAAAATGACTTTAAACACACTTATTTTAGTTGACAAAGTCACAATTCACATCCAACAGTAATTTAGAGTCAAAAGATTAAATGTTAAAATTTCATCATTATAGACCATTTTGGGATCGTTCGACAGGTCCGGAGTCATCGTTTTTCATCCGAAAATTGATTTTTTGGACTGTACCAAAAATGATTCAAAATGTCAATTGGATCATGCCTCATGTTGAATAACCACTTTTTAAACCCTCACAGTGACCAAAATTGCCATTTTTACAGAGTTTTGCTTACTCAAAAGCTTCAATTTTGACCCGTTTCAGGCACAGAAATGACTTTAAACACACTTATTCTAGTTGACAAAGTCATAATCCACATCCAACAGTCATTTAGAGTCAAAAGATTAAATGTTAAAATTTCATCATTATAGACCATTTTGGGATCGTTCGACAGGTCCGGAGTCATCGTTTTTCCATCCGAAAATTGATTTTTGGGACTGTACCAAAAATGATTCAAAATGTCAATTGGATCATGCCTCATGTTGAATAACCACTTTTTAAACCCTCACAGTGACCAAAATTGCCATTTTTACAGAGTTTTGCTTACTCAAAAGCTTCAATGTTGACCCGTTTCAGGCACAAAAATGACTTTAAACACACTTATTCTAGTTGACAAAGTCACAATTCACATCCAACAGTAATTTAGAGTCAAAAGATTAAATGTTAAAATTTCATCATTATAGACCATTTTGGGATCGTTCGACAGGTCCGGAGTCATCGTTTTTCATCCGAAAATTGATTTTTTGGACTGTACCAAAAACGATTCAAAATGTCAATTGGATCATGCCTCATGTTGAATAACCACTTTTTAAACCCTCACAGTGACCAAAATTGCCATTTTTACAGAGTTTTGCTTACTCAAAAGCTTCCATTTTGACCCGTTTCAGGCACAGAAATGACTTTAAACACACTTATTCTAGTTGACAGTGTCATAATTCACATTCAACAGTCATTTAGAGTCAAAAGATTAAATGTTAAAATTTCATCATTATATACCATTTTGGGATCGTTCGACTGGTCCGGAGTCATCGTTTTTCATCCGAAAATTGATTTTTTGGACTGTACCAAAAATGATTCAAAATGTCAATTGGATCATGCCTCATGTTGAATAACCACTTTTTAAACCCTCACAGTGACCAAAATTGCCATTTTTACAGAGTTTTGCTTACTCAAAAGCTTCCATTTTGACCCGTTTCAGGCACAGAAATGACTTTAAACACACTTATTCTAGTTGACAGAGTCATAATTCACATTCAACAGTCATTTAGAGTCAAAAGATTAAATGTTAAAATTTCATCATTATAGACCATTTTGGGATTGTTCGACTGGTCCGGAGTCATCGTTTTTCATCCGAAAATTGATTTTTTAGACTGTACCAAAAATGATTCAAAATGTCAATTGGATCATGCCTCATGTTGAATAACCACTTTTTAAACCCTCACAGTGACCAAAATTGCCATTTTTACAGAGTTTTGCTTACTCAAAAGCTTCAATTTTGACCCGTTTCAGGCACAGAAATGACTTTAAACACACTTATTTTAGTTGACAAAGTCATAATTCACATCCATCAGTAATTTAGTGTCAAAAGATTAAATGTTAAAATTTCATCATTATAGACCATTTTGGGATCGTTCGACTGGTCCGGAGTCATCGTTTTTTATCCGAAAATTGATTTTTTGGACTGTACCAAAAATGATTCAAAATGTTAATTGGATCATGCCTCATGTTGAATAACCATTTTTTAAACCCTCACAGTGACCAAAATTGCCATTTTTACAGAGTTTTGCTTACACAAAAGCTTCAATTTTGACCCATTTCAGGCACAGAAATGACTTTAAACACACTTATTTTAGTTGACAAAGTCACAATTCACATCCAACAGT
Organism: Lissotriton vulgaris; assembly: GCF_964263255.1. Classification (NCBI taxonomy): domain Eukaryota; kingdom Metazoa; phylum Chordata; class Amphibia; order Caudata; family Salamandridae; genus Lissotriton; species Lissotriton vulgaris. Next base: position 41,288 of record NW_028243603.1, on the reverse strand, counting down.
AATTTAGAGTCAAAAGATTAAATGTTAAAATTTCATCATTATAGACCATTTTGGGATCGTTCGACAGGTCCGGAGTCATCGTTTTTCATCTGAAAATTGATTTTTTGGACTGTACCAAAAATGATTCAAAATGTCAATTGGATCATGCCTCATGTTGAATAACCACTTTTTAAACCCTCAAAGTGACCAAAATTGCCATTTTTACAGAGTTTTGCTTACTCAAAAGCTTCAATTTTGACCCATTTCAGGCACAGAAATGACTTTAAACACACTTATTCTAGTTGAAAAAGTCATAATTCACATCCAACAGTCATTTAGAGTCAAAAGATTAAATGTTAAAATTTCATCATTATAGACCATTTTGGGATCGTTCGACTGGTCCGGAGTCATCGTTTTTCATCCGAAAATTGATTTTTTGGACTGTACCAAAAATGATTCAAAATGTCAATTGGATCATGCCTTATGTTGAATAACCACTTTTTAAACCCTCACAGTGACCAAAATTGCCATTTTTACACAGTTTTGCTTACTCAAAAGCTTCCATTTTGACCCGTTTCAGGCACAGAAATGACTTTAAACACACTTATTCTAGTTGACAAAGTCATAATTCACATCCAACAGTCATTTAGAGTCAAAAGATTAAATGTTAAAATTTCATCATTATAGACCATTTTGGGATCGTTCGACAGGTCCGGAGTCATCGTTTTTCATCCGAAAATTGATTTTTTGGACTGTACCAAAAATGATTCAAAATGTCAATTGGATCATGCCTCATGTTGAATAACCACTTTTTAAACCCTCACAGTGACCAAAATTGCCATTTTTACAGAGTTTTTCTTACTCAAAAGCTTAAATTTTGACCCGTTTCAGGCACAGAAATGACTTTAAACACACTTATTTTAGTTGACAAAGTCACAATTCACATCCAACAGTAATTTAGAGTCAAAAGATTAAATGTTAAAATGTCATCATTATAGACCATTTTGGGATCGTTCGACAGGTCCGGAGTCATCGTTTTTCATCTGAAAATTGATTTTTTGGACTGCCCAAAAATGATTCAAAATGTCAATTGGATCATGCCTCATGTTGAATAACCACTTTTTAAACCCTCACAGTGACCAAAATTGCCATTTTTACAGAGTTTTGCTTACTCAAAAGCTTCCATTTTGACCCGTTTCAGGCACAGAAATTACTTTAAACACACTTATTCTAGTTGAAAAAGTCATAATTCACATCCAACAGTCATTTAGAGTCAAAAGATTAAATGTTAAAATTTCATCATTAAAGACCATTTTGGGATCGTTTGACTGGTCCGGAGTCATCGTTTTTCATCCGAAAATTGATTTTTTGGACTGTACCAAAAATGATTCAAAATGTCAATTGGATCATGCCTCATGTTGAATAACCACTTTTTAAACCCTCACAGTGACCAAAATTGCCATTTTTACAGAGTTTTGCTTACTCAAAAGCTTCAATTTTGACCCGTTTCAGGCACAAAAATGACTTTAAACACACTTATTTTAGTTGACAAAGTCACAATTCACATCCAACAGTAATTTAGAGTCAAAAGATTAAATGTTAAAATTTCATCATTATAGACCATTTTGGGATTGTTCGACAGGTCCGGAGTCATCGTTTTTCCATCCGAAAATTGATTTTTGGGACTGTACCAAAAATTATTCAAAATGTCAATTGGATCATGCCTCATGTTGAATAACCACTTTTTAAACCCTCACAGTGACCAAAATTGCCATTTTTACAGAGTTTTGCTTACTCAAAAGCTTCAATTTTGACCCGTTTCAGGCACAGAAATGACTTTAAACACACTTATTTTAGTTGACAAAGTCATAATTCACATCCATCAGTAATTTAGAGTCAAAAGATTAAATGTTAAAATTTCATCATTATAGACAATTTTGGGATCGTTCGACTGGTCCGGAGTCATCGTTTTTTATCCGAAAATTGATTTTTTGGACTGTACCAAAAATGATTCAAAATGTCAATTGGATCATGCCTCATGTTGAATAACCACTTTTTAAACCCTCACAGTGACCAAAATTGCCATTTTTACAGAGTTTTGCTTACTCAAAAGCTTCAATTTTGACCCGTTTCAGGCACAAAAATGACTTTAAACACACTTATTCTAGTTGACAAAGTCACAATTCACATCCAACAGTAATTTAGAGTCAAAAGATTAAATGTTAAAATTTCATCATTATAGACCATTTTGGGATCGTTCGACAGGTCCGGAGTCATCGTTTTTCATCCGAAAATTGATTTTTTGGACTGTACCAAAAATGATTCAAAATGTCAATTGGATCATGCCTCATGTTTAATAACCACTTTTTAAACCCTCACAGTGACCAAAATTGCCATTTTTACAGAGTTTTGCTTACTCAAAAGCTTCCATTTTGACCCTTTTCAGGCACAGAAATGACTTTAAACACACTTATTCTAGTTGACAAAGTCATAATTCACATCCAACAGTCATTTAGAGTCAAAAGATTAAATGTTAAAATGTCATCATTATAGACCATTTTGGGATCGTTCGAAGGTCCGGAGTCATCGTTTTTCATCCGAAAATTGATTTTTTGGACTGTACAAAAAATGATTCAAAATGTCAATTGGATCATGCCTCATGTTGAATAACCACTTTTTCATCCCTCACAGTGACCAAAATTGCCATTTTTACAGAGTTTTGCTTACTCAAAAGCTTCCATTTTGACCCGTTTCAGGCACAGAAATGACTTTATACACACTTATTTTAGTTGACAAAGTCATAATTCACATCCATCAGTAATTTAGAGTCAAAAGATTAAATGTTGAAATTTCATCATTATAGACCATTTTGGGATCGTTCGACTGGTCCGGAGTCATCGTTTTTTATCCAAAAATTGATTTTTTGGACTGTACCAAAAATGATTCAAAATGTCAATTGGATCATGCCTCATGTTGAATAACCACTTTTTAAACCCTCACAGTGACCAAAATTGCCATTTTTACAGAGTTTTGCTTACTCAAAAGCTTCAATTTTGACCCGTTTCAGGCACAAAAATGACTTTAAACACACTTATTCTAGTTGACAAAGTCACAATTCACATCCAACAGTAATTTAGAGTCAAAAGATTAAATGTTAAAATTTCATCATTATAGACCATTTTGGGATCGTTCGACAGGTCCGGAGTCATCGTTTTTCATCCGAAAATTGATTTTTTGGACTGTACCAAAAATGATTCAAAATGTCAATTGGATCATGCCTCATGTTGAATAACCACTTTTTAAACCCTCACAGTGACCAAAATTGCCATTTTTACAGAGTTTTGCTTACTCAAAAGCTTCAATTTTGACCCGTTTCAGGCACAGAAATGACTTTAAACACACTTATTCTAGTTGAAAAAGTCATAATTCACATCCAACAGTCATTTAGAGTCAAAAGATTAAATGTTAAAATTTCATCATTATAGACCATTTTGGGATCGTTCGACTGGTCCGGAGTCATCGTTTTTCATCGGAAAATTGATTTTTTGGACTGTACCAAAAATGATTCAAAATGTCAATTGGATCATGCCTCATGTTGAATAACCACTTTTTAAACCCTCACAGTGACCAAAATTGCCATTTTTACAGAGTTTTGCTTACTCAAAAGCTTCAATTCTGACCCGTTTCAGGCACAAAAATGACTTTAAACACACTTATTTTAGTTGACAAAGTCACAATTCACATCCAACAGTCATTTAGAGTCAAAAGATTAAATGTTAAAATGTCATCATTATAGACCATTTTGGGATCGTTCGAAGGTCCGGAGTCATCGTTTTTCATCCGAAAATTGATTTTTTGGACTGTACAAAAAATGATTCAAAATGTCAATTGGATCATGCCTCATGTTGAATAACCACTTTTTCAACCCTCACAGTGACCAAAATTGCCATTTTTACAGAGTTTTGCTTACTCAAAAGCTTCCATTTTGACCCGTTTCAGGCACAGAAATGACTTTATACACACTTATTTTAGTTGACAAAGTCATAATTCACATCCATCAGTAATTTAGAGTCAAAAGATTAAATGTTGAAATTTCATCATTATAGACCATTTTGGGATCGTTCGACTGGTCCGGAGTCATCGTTTTTTATCCAAAAATTGATTTTTTGGACTGTACCAAAAATGATTCAAAATGTCAATTGGATCATGCCTCATGTTGAATAACCACTTTTTAAACCCTCACAGTGACCAAAATTGCCATTTTTACAGAGTTTTGCTTACTCAAAAGCTTCAATTTTGACCCGTTTCAGGCACAAAAATGACTTTAAACACACTTATTCTAGTTGACAAAGTCACAATTCACATCCAACAGTAATTTAGAGTCAAAAGATTAAATGTTAAAATTTCATCATTATAGACCATTTTGGGATCGTTCGACAGGTCCGGAGTCATCGTTTTTCATCCGAAAATTGATTTTTTGGACTGTACCAAAAATGATTCAAAATGTCAATTGGATCATGCCTCATGTTGAATAACCACTTTTTAAACCCTCACAGTGACCAAAATTGCCATTTTTACAGAGTTTTGCTTACTCAAAAGCTTCAATTTTGACCCGTTTCAGGCACAGAAATGACTTTAAACACACTTATTCTAGTTGAAAAAGTCATAATTCACATCCAACAGTCATTTAGAGTCAAAAGATTAAATGTTAAAATTTCATCATTATAGACCATTTTGGGATCGTTCGACTGGTCCGGAGTCATCGTTTTTCATCCGAAAATTGATTTTTTGGACTGTACCAAAAATGATTCAAAATGTCAATTGGATCATGCCTCATGTTGAATAACCACTTTTTAAACCCTCACAGTGACCAAAATTGCCATTTTTACAGAGTTTTGCTTACTCAAAAGCTTCAATTCTGACCCGTTTCAGGCACAAAAATGACTTTAAACACACTTATTTTAGTTGACAAAGTCACAATTCACATCCAACAGTAATTTAGAGTCAAAAGATTAAATGTTAAAATTTCATCATTATAGACCATTTTGGGATCGTTCGACAGGTCCGGAGTCATCGTTTTTCATCCGAAAATTGATTTTTTGGACTGTACCAAAAATGATTCAAAATGTCAATTGGATCATGCCTCATGTTGAATAACCACTTTTTAAACCCTCACAGTGACCAAAATTGCCATTTTTACAGAGTTTTGCTTACTCAAAAGCTTCAATTTTGACCCGTTTCAGGCACAGAAATGACTTTAAACACACTTATTCTAGTTGACAAAGTCATAATTCACATCCAACAGTCATTTAGAGTCAAAAGATTAAATGTTAAAATTTCATCATTATAGACCATTTTGGGATCGTTCGACAGGTCCGGAGTCATCGTTTTTCCATCCGAAAATTGATTTTTGGGACTGTACCAAAAATGATTCAAAATGTCAATTGGATCATGCCTCATGTTGAATAACCACTTTTTAAACCCTCACAGTGACCAAAATTGCCATTTTTACAGAGTTTTGCTTACTCAAAAGCTTCAATGTTGACCCGTTTCAGGCACAAAAATGACTTTAAACACACTTATTCTAGTTGACAAAGTCACAATTCACATCCAACAGTAATTTAGAGTCAAAAGATTAAATGTTAAAATTTCATCATTATAGACCATTTTGGGATCGTTCGACAGGTCCGGAGTCATCGTTTTTCATCCGAAAATTGATTTTTTGGACTGTACCAAAAACGATTCAAAATGTCAATTGGATCATGCCTCATGTTGAATAACCACTTTTTAAACCCTCACAGTGACCAAAATTGCCATTTTTACAGAGTTTTGCTTACTCAAAAGCTTCCATTTTGACCCGTTTCAGGCACAGAAATGACTTTAAACACACTTATTCTAGTTGACAGTGTCATAATTCACATTCAACAGTCATTTAGAGTCAAAAGATTAAATGTTAAAATTTCATCATTATATACCATTTTGGGATCGTTCGACTGGTCCGGAGTCATCGTTTTTCATCCGAAAATTGATTTTTTGGACTGTACCAAAAATGATTCAAAATGTCAATTGGATCATGCCTCATGTTGAATAACCACTTTTTAAACCCTCACAGTGACCAAAATTGCCATTTTTACAGAGTTTTGCTTACTCAAAAGCTTCCATTTTGACCCGTTTCAGGCACAGAAATGACTTTAAACACACTTATTCTAGTTGACAGAGTCATAATTCACATTCAACAGTCATTTAGAGTCAAAAGATTAAATGTTAAAATTTCATCATTATAGACCATTTTGGGATTGTTCGACTGGTCCGGAGTCATCGTTTTTCATCCGAAAATTGATTTTTTAGACTGTACCAAAAATGATTCAAAATGTCAATTGGATCATGCCTCATGTTGAATAACCACTTTTTAAACCCTCACAGTGACCAAAATTGCCATTTTTACAGAGTTTTGCTTACTCAAAAGCTTCAATTTTGACCCGTTTCAGGCACAGAAATGACTTTAAACACACTTATTTTAGTTGACAAAGTCATAATTCACATCCATCAGTAATTTAGTGTCAAAAGATTAAATGTTAAAATTTCATCATTATAGACCATTTTGGGATCGTTCGACTGGTCCGGAGTCATCGTTTTTTATCCGAAAATTGATTTTTTGGACTGTACCAAAAATGATTCAAAATGTTAATTGGATCATGCCTCATGTTGAATAACCATTTTTTAAACCCTCACAGTGACCAAAATTGCCATTTTTACAGAGTTTTGCTTACACAAAAGCTTCAATTTTGACCCATTTCAGGCACAGAAATGACTTTAAACACACTTATTTTAGTTGACAAAGTCACAATTCACATCCAACAGTAATTTAGAGTCAAAAGATTAAATGTTAAAATTTCATCATTATAGACCATTTTGGGATCGTTCGACAGGTCCGGAGTCATCGTTTTTCATCTGAAAATTGATTTTTTGGACTGTACCAAAAATGATTCAAAATGTCAATTGGATCATGCCTCATGTTGAATAACCACTTTTTAAACCCTCAAAGTGACCAAAATTGCCATTTTTACAGAGTTTTGCTTACTCAAAAGCTTCAATTTTGACCCATTTCAGGCACAGAAATGACTTTAAACACACTTATTCTAGTTGAAAAAGTCATAATTCACATCCAACAGTCATTTAGAGTCAAAAGATTAAATGTTAAAATTTCATCATTATAGACCATTTTGGGATCGTTCGACTGGTCCGGAGTCATCGTTTTTCATCCGAAAATTGATTTTTTGGACTGTACCAAAAATGATTCAAAATGTCAATTGGATCATGCCTTATGTTGAATAACCACTTTTTAAACCCTCACAGTGACCAAAATTGCCATTTTTACACAGTTTTGCTTACTCAAAAGCTTCCATTTTGACCCGTTTCAGGCACAGAAATGACTTTAAACACACTTATTCTAGTTGACAAAGTCATAATTCACATCCAACAGTCATTTAGAGTCAAAAGATTAAATGTTAAAATTTCATCATTATAGACCATTTTGGGATCGTTCGACAGGTCCGGAGTCATCGTTTTTCATCCGAAAATTGATTTTTTGGACTGTACCAAAAATGATTCAAAATGTCAATTGGATCATGCCTCATGTTGAATAACCACTTTTTAAACCCTCACAGTGACCAAAATTGCCATTTTTACAGAGTTTTTCTTACTCAAAAGCTTAAATTTTGACCCGTTTCAGGCACAGAAATGACTTTAAACACACTTATTTTAGTTGACAAAGTCACAATTCACATCCAACAGTAATTTAGAGTCAAAAGATTAAATGTTAAAATGTCATCATTATAGACCATTTTGGGATCGTTCGACAGGTCCGGAGTCATCGTTTTTCATCTGAAAATTGATTTTTTGGACTGCCCAAAAATGATTCAAAATGTCAATTGGATCATGCCTCATGTTGAATAACCACTTTTTAAACCCTCACAGTGACCAAAATTGCCATTTTTACAGAGTTTTGCTTACTCAAAAGCTTCCATTTTGACCCGTTTCAGGCACAGAAATTACTTTAAACACACTTATTCTAGTTGAAAAAGTCATAATTCACATCCAACAGTCATTTAGAGTCAAAAGATTAAATGTTAAAATTTCATCATTAAAGACCATTTTGGGATCGTTTGACTGGTCCGGAGTCATCGTTTTTCATCCGAAAATTGATTTTTTGGACTGTACCAAAAATGATTCAAAATGTCAATTGGATCATGCCTCATGTTGAATAACCACTTTTTAAACCCTCACAGTGACCAAAATTGCCATTTTTACAGAGTTTTGCTTACTCAAAAGCTTCAATTTTGACCCGTTTCAGGCACAAAAATGACTTTAAACACACTTATTTTAGTTGACAAAGTCACAATTCACATCCAACAGTAATTTAGAGTCAAAAGATTAAATGTTAAAATTTCATCATTATAGACCATTTTGGGATCGTTCGACAGGTCCGGAGTCATCCTTTTTCATCCGAAAATTGATTTTTTGGACTGTACCAAAAATGATTCAAAATGTCAATTGGATCATGCCTCATGTTGAATAACCACTTTTTCAACCCTCACAGTGACCAAAATTGCCATTTTTACAGAGTTTTGCTTACTCAAAAGCTTCCATTTTGACCCGTTTCAGGCACAGAAATGACTTTAAACACACTTATTCTAGTTGACAAAGTCATAATTCACATCCAACAGTCATTTAGAGTCAAAAGATTAAATGTTAAAATTTCATCATTATAGACCATTTTGGGATCGTTCGACAGGTCCGGAGTCATCGTTTTTCCATCCGAAAATTGATTTTTGGGACTGTACCAAAAATTATTCAAAATGTCAATTGGATCATGCCTCATGTTGAATAACCACTTTTTAAACCCTCACAGTGACCAAAATTGCCATTTTTACAGAGTTTTGCTTACTCAAAAGCTTCAATTTTGACCCGTTTCAGGCACAGAAATGACTTTAAACACACTTATTCTAGTTGACAAAGTCATAATTCACATCCAACAGTCATTTAGAGTCAAAAGATTAAATGTTAAAATTTCATCATTATAGACCATTTTGGGATCGTTCGACAGGTCCGGAGTCATCGTTTTTCCATCCGAAAATTGATTTTTGGGACTGTACCAAAAATGATTCAAAATGTCAATTGGATCATGCCTCATGTTGAATAACCACTTTTTAAACCCTCACAGTGACCAAAATTGCCATTTTTACAGAGTTTTACTTACTCAAAAGCTTCAATGTTGACCCGTTTCAGGCACAAAAATGACTTTAAACACACTTATTCTAGTTGACAAAGTCACAATTCACATCCAACAGTAATTTAGAGTCAAAAGATTAAATGTTAAAATTTCATCATTATAGACCATTTTGGGATCGTTCGACAGGTCCGGAGTCATCGTTTTTCATCCGAAAATTGATTTTTTGGACTGTACCAAAAATGATTCAAAATGTCAATTGGATCATGCCTCATGTTGAATAACCACTTTTTAAACCCTCACAGTGACCAAAATTGCCATTTTTACAGAGTTTTGCTTACTCAAAAGCTTCAATTTTGACCCGTTTCAGGCACAGAAATGACTTTAAACACACTTATTTTAGTTGACAAAGTCATAATTCACATCCATCAGTAATTTAGAGTCAAAAGATTAAATGTTAAAATTTCATCATTATAGACCATTTTGGGATCGTTCGACTGGTCCGGAGTCATCGTTTTTCATCCGAAAATTGATTTTTTTAGACTGTACCAAAAATGATTCAAAATGTCAATTGGATCATGCCTCATGTTGAATAACCACTTTTTAACCCTCACAGTGACCAAAATTGCCATTTTTACTGAGTTTTGCTTACTCAAAAGCTTCCATTTTGACCCGTTTCAGGCACAGAAATGACTTTAAACACACTTATTCTAGTTGACAGTGTCATAATTCACATTCAACAGTCATTTAGAGTCAAAAGATTAAATGTTAAAATTTCATCATTATATACCATTTTGGGATCGTTCGACTGGTCCGGAGTCATCGTTTTTCATCCGAAAATTGATTTTTTAGACTGTACCAAAAATGATTCAAAATGTCAATTGGATCATGCCTCATGTTGAATAACCACTTTTTAAACCCTCACAGTGACCAAAATTGCCATTTTTACAGAGTTTTTCTTACTCAAAAGCTTCAATTTTGACCCGTTTCAGGCACAGAAATGACTTTAAACACACTTATTTTAGTTGACAAAGTCATAATTCACATCCAACAGTCATTTAGAGTCAAAAGATTAAATGTTAAAATTTCATCATTATAGACCATTTTGGGATTGTTCGACAGGTCCGGAGTCATCGTTTTTCCATCCGAAAATTGATTTTTGGGACTGTACCAAAAATTATTCAAAATGTCAATTGGATCATGCCTCATGTTGAATAACCACTTTTTAAACCCTCACAGTGACCAAAATTGCCATTTTTACAGAGTTTTGCTTACTCAAAAGCTTCAATTTTGACCCGTTTCAGGCACAGAAATGACTTTAAACACACTTATTTTAGTTGACAAAGTCATAATTCACATCCATCAGTAATTTAGAGTCAAAAGATTAAATGTTAAAATTTCATCATTATAGACAATTTTGGGATCGTTCGACTGGTCCGGAGTCATCGTTTTTTATCCGAAAATTGATTTTTTGGACTGTACCAAAAATGATTCAAAATGTCAATTGGATCATGCCTCATGTTGAATAACCACTTTTTAAACCCTCACAGTGACCAAAATTGCCATTTTTACAGAGTTTTGCTTACTCAAAAGCTTCAATTTTGACCCGTTTCAGGCACAAAAATGACTTTAAACACACTTATTCTAGTTGACAAAGTCACAATTCACATCCAACAGTAATTTAGAGTCAAAAGATTAAACGTTAAAATTTCATCATTATAGACCATTTTGGGATCGTTCGACAGGTCCGGAGTCATCGTTTTTCATCCGAAAATTGATTTTTTGGACTGTACCAAAAATGATTCAAAATGTCAATTGGATCATGCCTCATGTTTAATAACCACTTTTTAAACCCTCACAGTGACCAAAATTGCCATTTTTACAGAGTTTTGCTTACTCAAAAGCTTCCATTTTGACCCTTTTCAGGCACAGAAATGACTTTAAACACACTTATTCTAGTTGACAAAGTCATAATTCACATCCAACAGTCATTTAGAGTCAAAAGATTAAATGTTAAAATGTCATCATTATAGACCATTTTGGGATCGTTCGAAGGTCCGGAGTCATCGTTTTTCATCCGAAAATTGATTTTTTGGACTGTACAAAAAATGATTCAAAATGTCAATTGGATCATGCCTCATGTTGAATAACCACTTTTTCAACCCTCACAGTGACCAAAATTGCCATTTTTACAGAGTTTTGCTTACTCAAAAGCTTCCATTTTGACCCGTTTCAGGCACAGAAATGACTTTATACACACTTATTTTAGTTGACAAAGTCATAATTCACATCCATCAGTAATTTAGAGTCAAAAGATTAAATGTTGAAATTTCATCATTATAGACCATTTTGGGATCGTTCGACTGGTCCGGAGTCATCGTTTTTTATCCAAAAATTGATTTTTTGGACTGTACCAAAAATGATTCAAAATGTCAATTGGATCATGCCTCATGTTGAATAACCACTTTTTAAACCCTCACAGTGACCAAAATTGCCATTTTTACAGAGTTTTGCTTACTCAAAAGCTTCAATTTTGACCCGTTTCAGGCACAAAAATGACTTTAAACACACTTATTCTAGTTGACAAAGTCACAATTCACATCCAACAGTAATTTAGAGTCAAAAGATTAAATGTTAAAATTTCATCATTATAGACCATTTTGGGATCGTTCGACAGGTCCGGAGTCATCGTTTTTCATCCGAAAATTGATTTTTTGGACTGTACCAAAAATGATTCAAAATGTCAATTGGATCATGCCTCATGTTGAATAACCACTTTTTAAACCCTCACAGTGACCAAAATTGCCATTTTTACAGAGTTTTGCTTACTCAAAAGCTTCAATTTTGACCCGTTTCAGGCACAGAAATGACTTTAAACACACTTATTCTAGTTGAAAAAGTCATAATTCACATCCAACAGTCATTTAGAGTCAAAAGATTAAATGTTAAAATTTCATCATTATAGACCATTTTGGGATCGTTCGACTGGTCCGGAGTCATCGTTTTTCATCCGAAAATTGATTTTTTGGACTGTACCAAAAATGATTCAAAATGTCAATTGGATCATGCCTCATGTTGAATAACCACTTTTTAAACCCTCACAGTGACCAAAATTGCCATTTTTACAGAGTTTTGCTTACTCAAAAGCTTCAATTCTGACCCGTTTCAGGCACAAAAATGACTTTAAACACACTTATTTTAGTTGACAAAGTCACAATTCACATCCAACAGTCATTTAGAGTCAAAAGATTAAATGTTAAAATGTCATCATTATAGACCATTTTGGGATCGTTCGAAGGTCCGGAGTCATCGTTTTTCATCCGAAAATTGATTTTTTGGACTGTACAAAAAATGATTCAAAATGTCAATTGGATCATGCCTCATGTTGAATAACCACTTTTTCAACCCTCACAGTGACCAAAATTGCCATTTTTACAGAGTTTTGCTTACTCAAAAGCTTCCATTTTGACCCGTTTCAGGCACAGAAATGACTTTATACACACTTATTTTAGTTGACAAAGTCATAATTCACATCCATCAGTAATTTAGAGTCAAAAGATTAAATGTTGAAATTTCATCATTATAGACCATTTTGGGATCGTTCGACTGGTCCGGAGTCATCGTTTTTTATCCAAAAATTGATTTTTTGGACTGTACCAAAAATGATTCAAAATGTCAATTGGATCATGCCTCATGTTGAATAACCACTTTTTAAACCCTCACAGTGACCAAAATTGCCATTTTTACAGAGTTTTGCTTACTCAAAAGCTTCAATTTTGACCCGTTTCAGGCACAAAAATGACTTTAAACACACTTATTCTAGTTGACAAAGTCACAATTCACATCCAACAGTAATTTAGAGTCAAAAGATTAAATGTTAAAATTTCATCATTATAGACCATTTTGGGATCGTTCGACAGGTCCGGAGTCATCGTTTTTCATCCGAAAATTGATTTTTTGGACTGTACCAAAAATGATTCAAAATGTTAATTGGATCATGCCTCATGTTGAATAACCATTTTTTAAACCCTCACAGTGACCAAAATTGCCATTTTTACAGAGTTTTGCTTACACAAAAGCTTCAATTTTGACCCATTTCAGGCACAGAAATGACTTTAAACACACTTATTTTAGTTGACAAAGTCACAATTCACATCCAACAGTAATTTAGAGTCAAAAGATTAAATGTTAAAATTTCATCATTATAGACCATTTTGGGATCGTTCGACAGGTCCGGAGTCATCGTTTTTCATCTGAAAATTGATTTTTTGGACTGTACCAAAAATGATTCAAAATGTCAATTGGATCATGCCTCATGTTGAATAACCACTTTTTAAACCCTCAAAGTGACCAAAATTGCCATTTTTACAGAGTTTTGCTTACTCAAAAGCTTCAATTTTGACCCATTTCAGGCACAGAAATGACTTTAAACACACTTATTCTAGTTGAAAAAGTCATAATTCACATCCAACAGTCATTTAGAGTCAAAAGATTAAATGTTAAAATTTCATCATTATAGACCATTTTGGGATCGTTCGACTGGTCCGGAGTCATCGTTTTTCATCCGAAAATTGATTTTTTGGACTGTACCAAAAATGATTCAAAATGTCAATTGGATCATGCCTTATGTTGAATAACCACTTTTTAAACCCTCACAGTGACCAAAATTGCCATTTTTACACAGTTTTGCTTACTCAAAAGCTTCCATTTTGACCCGTTTCAGGCACAGAAATGACTTTAAACACACTTATTCTAGTTGACAAAGTCATAATTCACATCCAACAGTCATTTAGAGTCAAAAGATTAAATGTTAAAATTTCATCATTATAGACCATTTTGGGATCGTTCGACAGGTCCGGAGTCATCGTTTTTCATCCGAAAATTGATTTTTTGGACTGTACCAAAAATGATTCAAAATGTCAATTGGATCATGCCTCATGTTGAATAACCACTTTTTAAACCCTCACAGTGACCAAAATTGCCATTTTTACAGAGTTTTTCTTACTCAAAAGCTTAAATTTTGACCCGTTTCAGGCACAGAAATGACTTTAAACACACTTATTTTAGTTGACAAAGTCACAATTCACATCCAACAGTAATTTAGAGTCAAAAGATTAAATGTTAAAATGTCATCATTATAGACCATTTTGGGATCGTTCGACAGGTCCGGAGTCATCGTTTTTCATCTGAAAATTGATTTTTTGGACTGCCCAAAAATGATTCAAAATGTCAATTGGATCATGCCTCATGTTGAATAACCACTTTTTAAACCCTCACAGTGACCAAAATTGCCATTTTTACAGAGTTTTGCTTACTCAAAAGCTTCCATTTTGACCCGTTTCAGGCACAGAAATTACTTTAAACACACTTATTCTAGTTGAAAAAGTCATAATTCACATCCAACAGTCATTTAGAGTCAAAAGATTAAATGTTAAAATGTCATCATTAAAGACCATTTTGGGATCGTTTGACTGGTCCGGAGTCATCGTTTTTCATCCGAAAATTGATTTTTTGGACTGTACCAAAAATGATTCAAAATGTCAATTGGATCATGCCTCATGTTGAATAACCACTTTTTAAACCCTCACAGTGACCAAAATTGCCATTTTTACAGAGTTTTGCTTACTCAAAAGCTTCAATTTTGACCCGTTTCAGGCACAAAAATGACTTTAAACACACTTATTTTAGTTGACAAAGTCACAATTCACATCCAACAGTAATTTAGAGTCAAAAGATTAAATGTTAAAATTTCATCATTATAGACCATTTTGGGATCGTTCGACAGGTCCGGAGTCATCCTTTTTCATCCGAAAATTGATTTTTTGGACTGTACCAAAAATGATTCAAAATGTCAATTGGATCATGCCTCATGTTGAATAACCACTTTTTCAACCCTCACAGTGACCAAAATTGCCATTTTTACAGAGTTTTGCTTACTCAAAAGCTTCCATTTTGACCCGTTTCAGGCACAGAAATGACTTTAAACACACTTATTCTAGTTGACAAAGTCATAATTCACATCCAACAGTCATTTAGAGTCAAAAGATTAAATGTTAAAATTTCATCATTATAGACCATTTTGGGATCGTTCGACAGGTCCGGAGTCATCGTTTTTCCATCCGAAAATTGATTTTTGGGACTGTACCAAAAATTATTCAAAATGTCAATTGGATCATGCCTCATGTTGAATAACCACTTTTTAAACCCTCACAGTGACCAAAATTGCCATTTTTACAGAGTTTTGCTTACTCAAAAGCTTCAATTTTGACCCGTTTCAGGCACAGAAATGACTTTAAACACACTTATTCTAGTTGACAAAGTCATAATTCACATCCAACAGTCATTTAGAGTCAAAAGATTAAATGTTAAAATTTCATCATTATAGACCATTTTGGGATCGTTCGACAGGTCCGGAGTCATCGTTTTTCCATCCGAAAATTGATTTTTGGGACTGTACCAAAAATGATTCAAAATGTCAATTGGATCATGCCTCATGTTGAATAACCACTTTTTAAACCCTCACAGTGACCAAAATTGCCATTTTTACAGAGTTTTACTTACTCAAAAGCTTCAATGTTGACCCGTTTCAGGCACAAAAATGACTTTAAACACACTTATTCTAGTTGACAAAGTCACAATTCACATCCAACAGTAATTTAGAGTCAAAAGATTAAATGTTAAAATTTCATCATTATAGACCATTTTGGGATCGTTCGACAGGTCCGGAGTCATCGTTTTTCATCCGAAAATTGATTTTTTGGACTGTACCAAAAATGATTCAAAATGTCAATTGGATCATGCCTCATGTTGAATAACCACTTTTTAAACCCTCACAGTGACCAAAATTGCCATTTTTACAGAGTTTTGCTTACTCAAAAGCTTCAATTTTGACCCGTTTCAGGCACAGAAATGACTTTAAACACACTTATTTTAGTTGACAAAGTCATAATTCACATCCATCAGTAATTTAGAGTCAAAAGATTAAATGTTAAAATTTCATCATTATAGACCATTTTGGGATCGTTCGACTGGTCCGGAGTCATCGTTTTTCATCCGAAAATTGATTTTTTTAGACTGTACCAAAAATGATTCAAAATGTCAATTGGATCATGCCTCATGTTGAATAACCACTTTTTAAACCCTCACAGTGACCAAAATTGCCATTTTTACTGAGTTTTGCTTACTCAAAAGCTTCCATTTTGACCCGTTTCAGGCACAGAAATGACTTTAAACACACTTATTCTAGTTGACAGTGTCATAATTCACATTCAACAGTCATTTAGAGTCAAAAGATTAAATGTTAAAATTTCATCATTATATACCATTTTGGGATCGTTCGACTGGTCCGGAGTCATCGTTTTTCATCCGAAAATTGATTTTTTAGACTGTACCAAAAATGATTCAAAATGTCAATTGGATCATGCCTCATGTTGAATAACCACTTTTTAAACCCTCACAGTGACCAAAATTGCCATTTTTACAGAGTTTTTCTTACTCAAAAGCTTCAATTTTGACCCGTTTCAGGCACAGAAATGACTTTAAACACACTTATTTTAGTTGACAAAGTCACAATTCACATCCAACAGTAATTTAGAGTCAAAAGATTAAATGTTAAAATTTCATCATTATAGACCATTTTGGGATCGTTCGACAGGTCCGGAGTCATCGTTTTTCATCTGAAAATTGATTTTTTGGACTGCCCAAAAATGATTCAAAATGTCAATTGGATCATGCCTCATGTTGAATAACCACTTTTTAAACCCTCACAGTGACCAAAATTGCCATTTTTACAGAGTTTTGCTTACTCAAAAGCTTCCATTTTGACCCGTTTCAGGCACAGAAATTACTTTAAACACACTTATTCTAGTTGAAAAAGTCATAATTCACATCCAACAGTCATTTAGAGTCAAAAGATTAAATGTTAAAATTTCATCATTATAGACCATTTTGGGATTGTTCGACAGGTCCGGAGTCATCGTTTTTCCATCCGAAAATTGATTTTTGGGACTGTACCAAAAATTATTCAAAATGTCAATTGGATCATGCCTCATGTTGAATAACCACTTTTTAAACCCTCACAGTGACCAAAATTGCCATTTTTACAGAGTTTTGCTTACTCAAAAGCTTCAATTTTGACCCGTTTCAGGCACAGAAATGACTTTAAACACACTTATTTTAGTTGACAAAGTCATAATTCACATCCATCAGTAATTTAGAGTCAAAAGATTAAATGTTAAAATTTCATCATTATAGACAATTTTGGGATCGTTCGACTGGTCCGGAGTCATCGTTTTTTATCCGAAAATTGATTTTTTGGACTGTACCAAAAATGATTCAAAATGTCAATTGGATCATGCCTCATGTTGAATAACCACTTTTTAAACCCTCACAGTGACCAAAATTGCCATTTTTACAGAGTTTTGCTTACTCAAAAGCTTCAATTTTGACCCGTTTCAGGCACAAAAATGACTTTAAACACACTTATTCTAGTTGACAAAGTCACAATTCACATCCAACAGTAATTTAGAGTCAAAAGATTAAATGTTAAAATTTCATCATTATAGACCATTTTGGGATCGTTCGACAGGTCCGGAGTCATCGTTTTTCATCCGAAAATTGATTTTTTGGACTGTACCAAAAATGATTCAAAATGTCAATTGGATCATGCCTCATGTTTAATAACCACTTTTTAAACCCTCACAGTGACCAAAATTGCCATTTTTACAGAGTTTTGCTTACTCAAAAGCTTCCATTTTGACCCTTTTCAGGCACAGAAATGACTTTAAACACACTTATTCTAGTTGACAAAGTCATAATTCACATCCAACAGTCATTTAGAGTCAAAAGATTAAATGTTAAAATGTCATCATTATAGACCATTTTGGGATCGTTCGAAGGTCCGGAGTCATCGTTTTTCATCCGAAAATTGATTTTTTGGACTGTACAAAAAATGATTCAAAATGTCAATTGGATCATGCCTCATGTTGAATAACCACTTTTTCAACCCTCACAGTGACCAAAATTGCCATTTTTACAGAGTTTTGCTTACTCAAAAGCTTCCATTTTGACCCGTTTCAGGCACAGAAATGACTTTATACACACTTATTTTAGTTGACAAAGTCATAATTCACATCCATCAGTAATTTAGAGTCAAAAGATTAAATGTTGAAATTTCATCATTATAGACCATTTTGGGATCGTTCGACTGGTCCGGAGTCATCGTTTTTTATCCAAAAATTGATTTTTTGGACTGTACCAAAAATGATTCAAAATGTCAATTGGATCATGCCTCATGTTGAATAACCACTTTTTAAACCCTCACAGTGACCAAAATTGCCATTTTTACAGAGTTTTGCTTACTCAAAAGCTTCAATTTTGACCCGTTTCAGGCACAAAAATGACTTTAAACACACTTATTCTAGTTGACAAAGTCACAATTCACATCCAACAGTAATTTAGAGTCAAAAGATTAAATGTTAAAATTTCATCATTATAGACCATTTTGGGATCGTTCGACAGGTCCGGAGTCATCGTTTTTCATCCGAAAATTGATTTTTTGGACTGTACCAAAAATGATTCAAAATGTCAATTGGATCATGCCTCATGTTGAATAACCACTTTTTAAACCCTCACAGTGACCAAAATTGCCATTTTTACAGAGTTTTGCTTACTCAAAAGCTTCAATTTTGACCCGTTTCAGGCACAGAAATGACTTTAAACACACTTATTCTAGTTGAAAAAGTCATAATTCACATCCAACAGTCATTTAGAGTCAAAAGATTAAATGTTAAAATTTCATCATTATAGACCATTTTGGGATCGTTCGACTGGTCCGGAGTCATCGTTTTTCATCCGAAAATTGATTTTTTGGACTGTACCAAAAATGATTCAAAATGTCAATTGGATCATGCCTCATGTTGAATAACCACTTTTTAAACCCTCACAGTGACCAAAATTGCCATTTTTACAGAGTTTTGCTTACTCAAAAGCTTCAATTCTGACCCGTTTCAGGCACAAAAATGACTTTAAACACACTTATTTTAGTTGACAAAGTCACAATTCACATCCAACAGTCATTTAGAGTCAAAAGATTAAATGTTAAAATGTCATCATTATAGACCATTTTGGGATCGTTCGAAGGTCCGGAGTCATCGTTTTTCATCCGAAAATTGATTTTTTGGACTGTACAAAAAATGATTCAAAATGTCAATTGGATCATGCCTCATGTTGAATAACCACTTTTTCAACCCTCACAGTGACCAAAATTGCCATTTTTACAGAGTTTTGCTTACTCAAAAGCTTCCATTTTGACCCGTTTCAGGCACAGAAATGACTTTATACACACTTATTTTAGTTGACAAAGTCATAATTCACATCCATCAGTAATTTAGAGTCAAAAGATTAAATGTTGAAATTTCATCATTATAGACCATTTTGGGATCGTTCGACTGGTCCGGAGTCATCGTTTTTTATCCAAAAATTGATTTTTTGGACTGTACCAAAAATGATTCAAAATGTCAATTGGATCATGCCTCATGTTGAATAACCACTTTTTAAACCCTCACAGTGACCAAAATTGCCATTTTTACAGAGTTTTGCTTACTCAAAAGCTTCAATTTTGACCCGTTTCAGGCACAAAAATGACTTTAAACACACTTATTCTAGTTGACAAAGTCACAATTCACATCCAACAGTAATTTAGAGTCAAAAGATTAAATGTTAAAATTTCATCATTATAGACCATTTTGGGATCGTTCGACAGGTCCGGAGTCATCGTTTTTCATCCGAAAATTGATTTTTTGGACTGTACCAAAAATGATTCAAAATGTCAATTGGATCATGCCTCATGTTGAATAACCACTTTTTAAACCCTCACAGTGACCAAAATTGCCATTTTTACAGAGTTTTGCTTACTCAAAAGCTTCAATTTTGACCCGTTTCAGGCACAGAAATGACTTTAAACACACTTATTCTAGTTGAAAAAGTCATAATTCACATCCAACAGTCATTTAGAGTCAAAAGATTAAATGTTAAAATTTCATCATTATAGACCATTTTGGGATCGTTCGACTGGTCCGGAGTCATCGTTTTTCATCCGAAAATTGATTTTTTGGACTGTACCAAAAATGATTCAAAATGTCAATTGGATCATGCCTCATGTTGAATAACCACTTTTTAAACCCTCACAGTGACCAAAATTGCCATTTTTACAGAGTTTTGCTTACTCAAAAGCTTCAATTCTGACCCGTTTCAGGCACAAAAATGACTTTAAACACACTTATTTTAGTTGACAAAGTCACAATTCACATCCAACAGTAATTTAGAGTCAAAAGATTAAATGTTAAAATTTCATCATTATAGACCATTTTGGGATCGTTCGACAGGTCCGGAGTCATCGTTTTTCATCCGAAAATTGATTTTTTGGACTGTACCAAAAATGATTCAAAATGTCAATTGGATCATGCCTCATGTTGAATAACCACTTTTTAAACCCTCACAGTGACCAAAATTGCCATTTTTACAGAGTTTTGCTTACTCAAAAGCTTCCATTTTGACCCGTTTCAGGCACAGAAATGACTTTAAACACACTTATTTTAGTTGACAAAGTCATAATTCACATCCAACAGTCATTTAGAGTCAAAAGATTAAATGTTGAAATTTCATCCATATTGACCATTTTGGGATCGTTCGACAGGTCCGGAGTCATTGTTTTTCATCCGAAAATGGATTTTTTGGACTGTACCAAAAATGATTCAAAATGTCAATTGGATCGTGCCTCATGTTAAATAACCACTTTTTAAACCCTCACAGTGACCGAAATTGCCATTTTTACAGAGTTTTGCTTACTCAAAATCTTCAATTTTGACCCGTTTCAGGCACAGAAATGACTTTAAACACACTTATTCTAGTTGACAAAGTCATAATTCACATCCAACAGTCATTTAGAGTCAAAAGATTAAATGTTAAAATTTCATCATTATAGACCATTTTGGGATCGTTCGACTGGTCCGGAGTCATCGTTTTTCATCCGAAAATTGATTTTTTAGACTGTACCAAAAATGATTCAAAATGTCAATTGGATCATGCCTCATGTTGAATAACCACTTTTTAAACCCTCACAGTGACCAAAATTGCCATTTTTACAGAGTTTTGCTTACTCAAAAGCTTCAATTTTGACCCGTTTCAGGCACAGAAATGACTTTAAACACACTTATTTTAGTTGACAAAGTCATAATTCACATCCATCAGTAATTTAGAGTCAAAAGATTAAATGTTAAAATTTCATCATTATAGACCAATTTGGGATCGTTCGACTGGTCCGGAGTCATCGTTTTTCATCCGAAAATTGATTTTTTGGACTGTACCAAAAATGATTCAAAATGTTAATTGGATCATGCCTCATGTTGAATAACCACTTTTTAAACCCTCACAGTGACCAAAATTGCCATTTTTACAGAGTTTTGCTTACTCAAAAGCTTCAATTTTGACCAGTTTCAGGCACAGAAATGACTTTAAACACACTTATTCTAGTTGAAAAAGTCATAATTCACATCCAACAGTCATTTAGAGTCAAAAGATTAAATGTTAAAATTTCATCATTATAGACCATTTTGGGATCGTTCGACTGGTCCGGAGTCATCGTTTTTCATCCGAAAATTGATTTTTTGGACTGTACCAAAAATGATTCAAAATGTCAATTGGATCATGCCTCATGTTGAATAACCACTTTTTAAACCCTCACAGTGACCAAAATTGCCATTTTTACAGAGTTTTGCTTACTCAAAAGTTTCAATTTTGACCCGTTTCAGGCACAAAAATGACTTTAAACACACTTATTTTAGTTGACAAAGTCACAATTCACATCCAACAGTAATTTAGAGTCAAAAGATTAAATGTTAAAATTTCATCATTATAGACCATTTTGGGATCGTTCGACAGGTCCGGAGTCATCGTTTTTCATCCGAAAATTGATTATTTGGACTGTACCAAAAATGATTCAAAATGTCAATTGGATCATGCCTCATGTTGAATAACCACTTTTGCAACCCTCACAGTGACCAAAATTGCCATTTTTACAGAGTTTTGCTTACTCAAAAGCTTCAATTCTGACCCGTTTCAGGCACAAAAATGACTTTAAACACACTTATTTTAGTTGACAAAGTCACAATTCACATCCAACAGTAATTTAGAGTCAAAAGATTAAATGTTTAAATTTCATCATTATAGACCATTTTGGGATCGTTCGACAGGTCCGGAGTCATCGTTTTTCATCCGAAAATTGATTTTTTGGACTGTACCAAAAATGATTCAAAATGTCAATTGGATCATGCCTCATGTTGAATAACCACTTTTTAAACCCTCACAGTGACCAAAATTGCCATTTTTACAGAGTTTTGCTTACTCAAAAGCTTCCATTTTGACCCGTTTCAGGCACAGAAATGACTTTAAACACACTTATTCTAGTTGACAAAGTCATAATTAACATCCAACAGTCATTTAGAGTCAAAAGATTAAATGTTAAAATTTCATCATTATAGACCATTTTGGGATCGTTCGAAGGTCCGGAGTCATCGTTTTTCATCCGAAAATTGATTTTTTGGACTGTACCAAAAATGATTCAAAATGTTAATTGGATCATGCCTCATGTTGAATAACCACTTTTTAAACCCTCACAGTGACCAAAATTGCCATTTTTACAGAGTTTTGCTTACACAAAAGCTTCAATTTTGACCCGTTTCAGGCACAGAAATGACTTTAAACACACTTATTTTAGTTGACAAAGTCACAATTCACATCCAACAGTAATTTAGAGTCAAAAGATTAAATGTTAAAATTTCATCATTATAGACCATTTTGGGATCGTTCGACAGGTCCGGAGTCATCGTTTTTCATCTGAAAATTGATTTTTTGGACTGTACCAAAAATGATTCAAAATGTCAATTGGATCATGCCTCATGTTGAATAACCACTTTTTAAACCCTCACAGTGACCAAAATTGCCATTTTTACAGAGTTTTGCTTACTCAAAAGCTTCAATTTTGACCCATTTCAGGCACAGAAATGACTTTAAACAGACTTATTCTAGTTGAAAAAGTCATAATTCACATCCAACAGTCATTTAGAGTCAAAAGATTAAATGTTAAAATTTCATCATTATAGACCATTTTGGGATCGTTCGACTGGTCCGGAGTCATCGTTTTTCATCCGAAAATTGATTTTTTGGACTGTACCAAAAATGATTCAAAATGTCAATTGGATCATGCCTCATGTTGAATAACCACTTTTTAAACCCTCACAGTGACCAAAATTGCCATTTTTACAGAGTTTTGCTTACTCAAAAGCTTCAATTTTGACCCGTTTCAGGCACAAAAATGACTTTAAACACACTTATTCTAGTTGACAAAGTCACAATTCACATCCAACAGTAATTTAGAGTCAAAAGATTAAATGTTAAAATTTCATCATTATAGACCATTTTGGGATCGTTCGACAGGTCCGGAGTCATCGTTTTTCATCCGAAAATTGATTTTTTGGACTGTACCAAAAATGATTCAAAATGTCAATTGGATCATGCCTCATGTTGAATAACCACTTTTTAAACCCTCACAGTGACCAAAATTGCCATTTTTACAGAGTTTTGCTTACTCAAAAGCTTCAATTTTGACCCGTTTCAGGCACAGAAATGACTTTAAACACACTTATTTTAGTTGACAAAGTCATAATTCACATCCATCAGTAATTTAGAGTCAAAAGATTAAATGTTAAAATTTCATCATTATAGACCATTTTGGGATCGTTCGACTGGTCCGGAGTCATCGTTTTTCATCCGAAAATTGATTTTTTGGACTGTACCAAAAATGATTCAAAATGTCAATTGGATCGTGCCTCATGTTGAATAACCACTTTTTAAACCCTCACAGTGACCGAAATTGCCATTTTTACAGAGTTTTGCTTACTCAAAAGCTTCAATTTTGACCCGTTTCAGGCACAGAAATGACTTTAAACACACTTATTCTAGTTGACAAAGTCATAATTCACATCCAACAGTCATTTAGAGTCAAAAGATTAAACGTTAAAATTTCATCATTATAGACCATTTTGGGATCGTTCGACGGGTCCGGAGTCATCGTTTTTCATCCGAAAATTGATTTTTCGGACTGTACCAAAAATGATTCAAAATGTCAATTGGATCGTGCCTCATGTTGAATAACCACTTTTTAAACCCTCACAGTGACCAAAATTGCCATTTTTACAGAGTTTTGCTTACTCAAAAGCTTCCATTTTGACCCGTTTCAGGCACAGAAATGACTTTAAACACACTTATTTTAGTTGACAAAGTCACAATTCACATCCAACAGTAATTTAGAGTCAAAAGATTAAATGTTAAAATTTCATCATTATAGACCATTTTGGGATCGTTCGACTGGTCCGGAGTCATCGTTTTTCATCCGAAAATTGATTTTTTGGACTGTACCAAAAATGATTCAAAATGTCAATTGGATCATGCCTCATGTTGAATAACCACTTTTTAAACCCTCACAGTGACCAAAATTGCCATTTTTACAGAGTTTTGCTTACTCAAAAGCTTCAATTTTGACCCGTTTCAGGCACAGAAATGACTTTAAACACACTTATTTTAGTTGACAAAGTCATACTTCACATCCATCAGTAATTTAGTGTCAAAAGATTAAATGTTAAAATTTCATCATTATAGACCATTTTGCGATCGTTCGACTGGTCCGGAGTCATCGTTTTTCATCCGAAAATTGATTTTTTGGACTGTACCAAAAATGATTCAAAATGTCAATTGGATCATGCCTCATGTTGAATAACCACTTTTTAAACCCTCACAGTGACCAAAATTGCCATTTTTACAGAGTTTTGCTTACACAAAAGCTTCAATTTTGACCCGTTTCAGGCACAGAAATGACTTTAAACACACTTATTTTAGTTGACAAAGTCACAATTCACATCCAACAGTAATTTAGAGTCAAAAGATTAAATGTTAAAATTTCATCATTATAGACCATTTTGGGATCGTTCGACAGGTCCGGAGTCATCGTTTTTCATCTGAAAATTAATTTTTTGGACTGTACCAAAAATGATTCAAAATGTCAATTGGATCATGCCTCATGTTGAATAACCACTTTTTAAACCCTCGCAGTGACCAAAATTGCCATTTTTACACAGTTTTGCTTACTCAAAAGCTTCCATTTTGACCCGTTTCAGGCACAGAAATGACTTTAAACACACTTATTCTAGTTGACAAAGTCCTAATTCACATCCAACAGTCATTTAGAGTCAAAAGATTAAATGTTAAAATTTCATCATTATAGACCATTTTGGGATCGTTCGACAGGTCCGGAGTCATCGTTTTTCATCCGAAAATTGATTTTTTGGACTGTACCAAAAATGATTCAAAATGTCAATTGGATCATGCCTCATGTTGAATAACCACTTTTTAAACCCTCACAGTGACCAAAATTGCCATTTTTACAGAGTTTTGCTTACTCAAAAGCTTCAATTTTGACCCGTTTCAGGCACAGAAATGACTTTAAACACACTTATTTTAGTTGACAAAGTCATAATTCACATCCATCAGTAATTTAGAGTCAAAAGATTAAATGTTAAAATTTCATCATTATAGACCATTTTGGGATCGTTCGACTGGTCCGGAGTCATCGTTTTTCATCCGAAAATTGATTTTTTGGACTGTACCAAAAATGATTCAAAATGTCAATTGGATCATGCCTCATGTTGAATAACCACTTTTTAAACCCTCACAGTGACCAAAATTGCCATTTTTACAGAGTTTTGCTTACTCAAAAGCTTCCATTTTGACCTGTTTCAGGCACAGAAATGACTTTAAACACACTTATTCTAGTTGACAGAGTCATAATTCACATTCAACAGTCATTTAGAGTCAAAAGATTGAATGCTGAAATTTCATCCATATTGACCATTTTGGGATCGTTCGACAGGTCCGGAGTCATCGTTTTTCATCCGAAAATTGATTTTTTGGACTGTACCAAAAATGATTCAAAATGTCAATTGGATCGTGCCTCATGTTGAATAACCACTTTTTAAACCCTCACAGTGACCGAAATTGCCATTTTTACAGAGTTTTGCTTACTCAAAAGCTTCAATTTTGACCCGTTTCAGGCACAGAAATGACTTTAAACACACTTATTCTAGTTGACAAAGTCATAATTCACATCCAACAGTCATTTAGAGTCAAAAGATTAAATGTTAAAATTTCATCATTATAGACCATTTTGGGATCGTTCGACGGGTCCGGAGTCATCGTTTTTCATCCGAAAATTGATTTTTCGGACTGTACCAAAAATGATTCAAAATGTAAATTGGATCGTGCCTCATGTTGAATAACCACTTTTTAAACCCTCACAGTGACCAAAATTGCCATTTTTACAGAGTTTTGCTTACTCTAAAGCTTCCATTTTGACCCGTTTCAGGCACAGAAATGACTTTAAACACACT
The DNA here is from genome assembly GCF_964263255.1 of Lissotriton vulgaris. Classification (NCBI taxonomy): domain Eukaryota; kingdom Metazoa; phylum Chordata; class Amphibia; order Caudata; family Salamandridae; genus Lissotriton; species Lissotriton vulgaris. The sequence continues at coordinate 14,582 of NW_028243603.1, read as the reverse complement.
TATTTTAGTTGACAAAGTCACAATTCACATCCAACAGTAATTTAGAGTCAAAAGATTAAATGTTAAAATTTCATCATTATAGACCATTTTGGGATCGTTCGACTGGTCCGGAGTCATCGTTTTTCATCCGAAAATTGATTTTTTGGACTGTACCAAAAATGATTCAAAATGTCAATTGGATCATGCCTCATGTTGAATAACCACTTTTTAAACCCTCACAGTGACCAAAATTGCCATTTTTACAGAGTTTTGCTTACTCAAAAGCTTCCATTTTGACCTGTTTCAGGCACAGAAATGACTTTAAACACACTTATTCTAGTTGACAAAGTCATAATTCACATCCAACAGTTTTTTAGAGTCAAAAGATTAAATGTTAAAATTTCATCATTATAGACCATTTTGGGATCGTTCGAAGGTCCGGAGTCATCGTTTTTCATCCGAAAATTGATTTTTTGGACTGTACCAAAAATGATTCAAAATGTCAATTGGATCATGCCTCATGTTGAATAACCACTTTTTAAACCCTCACAGTGACCAAAATTGCCATTTTTACAGAGTTTTGCTTACTCAAAAGCTTCCATTTTGACCCGTTTCAGGCACAGAAATGACTTTAAACACACTTATTCTAGTTGACAGAGTCATAATTCACATTCAACAGTCATTTAGAGTCAAAAGATTAAATGTTAAAATTTCATCATTATAGACCATTTTGGGATCGTTCGACTGGTCCGGAGTCATCGTTTTTCATCCGAAAATTTATTTTTTAGACTGTACCAAAAATGATTCAAAATGTCAATTGGATCATGCCACATGTTGAATAACCACTTTTTAAACCCTCACAGTGACCAAAATTGCCATTTTTACAGAGTTTTGCTTACTCAAAAGCTTCAATTTTGACCCGTTTCAGGCACAGAAATGACTTTAAACACACTTATTTTAGTTGACAAAGTCATAATTCACATCCATCAGTAATTTAGTGTCAAAAGATTAAATGTTAAAATTTCATCATTATAGACCATTTTGGGATCGTTCGACGGGTCCGGAGTCATCGTTTTTCATCCGAAAATTGATTTTTCGGACTGTACCAAAAATGATTCAAAATGTAAATTGGATCGTGCCTCATGTTGAATAACCACTTTTTAAACCCTCACAGTGACCAAAATTGCCATTTTTACAGAGTTTTGCTTACTCAAAAGCTTCCATTTTGACCCGTTTCAGGCACAGAAATGACTTTAAACACACTTATTTTAGTTGACAAAGTCACAATTCACATCCAACAGTAATTTAGAGTCAAAAGATTAAATGTTAAAATTTCATCATTATAGACCATTTTGGGATCGTTCGACTGGTCCGGAGTCATCGTTTTTCATCCGAAAATTGATTTTTTGGACTGTACCAAAAATGATTCAAAATGTCAATTGGATCATGCCTCATGTTGAATAACCACTTTTTAAACCCTCACAGTGACCAAAATTGCCATTTTTACAGAGTTTTGCTTACTCAAAAGCTTCCATTTTGACCTGTTTCAGGCACAGAAATGACTTTAAACACACTTATTCTAGTTGACAAAGTCATAATTCACATCCAACAGTTTTTTAGAGTCAAAAGATTAAATGTTAAAATTTCATCATTATAGACCATTTTGGGATCGTTCGAAGGTCCGGAGTCATCGTTTTTCATCCGAAAATTGATTTTTTGGACTGTACCAAAAATGATTCAAAATGTCAATTGGATCATGCCTCATGTTGAATAACCACTTTTTAAACCCTCACAGTGACCAAAATTGCCATTTTTACAGAGTTTTGCTTACTCAAAAGCTTCCATTTTGACCCGTTTCAGGCACAGAAATGACTTTAAACACACTTATTCTAGTTGACAGAGTCATAATTCACATTCAACAGTCATTTAGAGTCAAAAGATTAAATGTTAAAATTTCATCATTATAGACCATTTTGGGATCGTTCGACTGGTCCGGAGTCATCATTTTTCATCCGAAAATTGATTTTTTAGACTGTACCAAAAATGATTCAAAATGTCAATTGGATCATGCCACATGTTGAATAACCACTTTTTAAACCCTCACAGTGACCAAAATTGCCATTTTTACAGAGTTTTGCTTACTCAAAAGCTTCAATTTTGACCCGTTTCAGGCACAGAAATGACTTTAAACACACTTATTTTAGTTGACAAAGTCATAATTCACATCCATCAGTAATTTAGTGTCAAAAGATTAAATGTTAAAATTTCATCATTATAGACCATTTTGGGATCGTTCGACTGGTCCGGAGTCATCGTTTTTCATCCGAAAATTGATTTTTTGGACTGTACCAAAAATGATTCAAAATGTTAATTGGATCATGCCTCATGTTGAATAACCACTTTTTAAACCCTCACAGTGACCAAAATTGCCATTTTTACAGAGTTTTGCTTACACAAAAGCTTCAATTTTGACCCGTTTCAGGCACAGAAATGACTTTAAACACACTTATTTTAGATGACAAAGTCACAATTCACATCCAACAGTAATTTAGAGTCAAAAGATTAAATGTTAAAATGTCATCATTATAGACCATTTTGGGATCGTTCGACAGGTCCGGAGTCATCGTTTTTCATCTGAAAATTGATTTTTTGGACTGTACCAAAAATGATTCAAAATGTCAATTGGATCATGCCTCATGTTGAATAACCACTTTTTAAACCCTCACAGTGACCAAAATTGCCATTTTTACACAGTTTTGCTTACTCAAAAGCTTCCATTTTGACCCGTTTCAGGCACAGAAATGACTTTAAACACACTTATTCTAGTTGACAAAGTCCTAATTCACATCCAACAGTCATTTAGAGTCAAAAGATTAAATGTTAAAATTTCATCATTATAGACCATTTTGGGATCGTTCGACAGGTCCGGAGTCATCGTTTTTCCATCCGATAATTGATTTTTGGGACTGTACCAAAAATGATTCAAAATGTCAATTGGATCATGCCTCATGTTGAATAACCACTTTTTAAACCCTCACAGTGACCAAAATTGCCATTTTTACAGAGTTTTGCTTACTCAAAAGCTTCAATTTTGACCCGTTTCAGGCACAAAAATGACTTTAAACACACTTATTCTAGTTGACAAAGTCACAATTCACATCCAACAGTAATTTAGAGTCAAAAGATTAAATGTTAAAATTTCATCATTATAGACCATTTTGGGATCGTTCGACAGGTCCGGAGTCATCGTTTTTCATCCGAAAATTGATTTTTTGGACTGTACCAAAAATGATTCAAAATGTCAATTGGATCATGCCTCATGTTGAATAACCACTTTTTAAACCCTCACAGTGACCAAAATTGCCATTTTTACAGAGTTTTGCTTACTCAAAAGCTTCAATTTTGACCCGTTTCAGGCACAGAAATGACTTTAAACACACTTATTTTAGTTGACAAAGTCATAATTCACATCCATCAGTAATTTAGAGTCAAAAGATTAAATGTTAAAATTTCATCATTATAGACCATTTTGGGATCGTTCGACTGGTCCGGAGTCATCGTTTTTCATCCGAAAATTGATTTTTTGGACTGTACCAAAAATGATTCAAAATGTCAATTGGATCATGCCTCATGTTGAATAACCACTTTTTAAACCCTCACAGTGACCAAAATTGCCATTTTTACAGAGTTTTGCTTACTCAAAAGCTTCCATTTTGACCTGTTTCAGGCACAGAAATGACTTTAAACACACTTATTCTAGTTGACAGAGTCATAATTCACATTCAACAGTCATTTAGAGTCAAAAGATTAAATGTTAAAATTTCATCATTATAGACCATTTTGGGATCGTTCGACAGGTCCGGAGTCATCGTTTTTCATCCGAAAATTGATTTTTTGGACTGTATTAAAAATGATTCAAAATGTCAATTGGATCATGCCTCATGATGAATAACCACTTTTTAAACCCTCACAGTGACCAAAATTGCCATTTTTACAGAGTTTTGCTTACTCAAAAGCTTCAATTTTGACCCGTTTCAGGCACAGAAATGACTTTAAACACACTTATTTTAGTTGACAAAGTCATAATTCACATCCATCAATAATTTAGAGTCAAAAGATTAAATGTTAAAATTTCATCATTATAGACCATTTTGGGATCGTTCGACAGGTCCGGAGTCATTGTTTTTCATCCGAAAATTGATTTTTTGGACTGTACCAAAAATGATTCAAAATGTCAATTGGATCATGCCTCATGTTGAATAACCACTTTTTAAACCCTCACAGTGACCAAAATTGCCATTTTTACAGAGTTTTGCTTACTCAAAAGCTTCCATTTTGACCCGTTTCAGGCACAGAAATGACTTTAAACACACTTATTTTAGTTGACAAAGTCATAATTCACATCCAACAGTCATTTAGAGTCAAAAGATTAAATGCTGAAATTTCATCCATATTGACCATTTTGGGATCGTTCGACAGGTCCGGAGTCATCGTTTTTCATCCGAAAATTGATTTTTTGGACTGTACCAAAAATGATTCAAAATGTCAATTGGATCGTGCCTCATGTTGAATAACCACTTTTTAAACCCTCACAGTGACCGAAATTGCCATTTTTACAGAGTTTTGCTTACTCAAAAGCTTCAATTTTGACCCGTTTCAGGCACAGAAATGACTTTAAACACACTTATTCTAGTTGACAGAGTCATAATTCACATCCAACAGTCATTTAGAGTCAAAAGATTAAATGTTAAAATTTCATCATTATAGACCATTTTGGGATCGTTCGACGGGTCCGGAGTCATCGTTTTTCATCCGAAAATTGATTTTTCGGACTGTACCAAAAATGATTCAAAATGTAAATTGGATCGTGCCTCATGTTGAATAACCACTTTTTAAACCCTCACAGTGACCAAAATTGCCATTTTTACAGAGTTTAGCTTACTCAAAAGCTTCCATTTTGACCCGTTTCAGGCACAGAAATGACTTTAAACACACTTATTCTAGTTGACAAAGTCCTAATTCACATCCAACAGTCATTTAGAGTCAAAAGATTAAATGTTAAAATTTCATCATTATAGACCATTTTGGGATCGTTCGACAGGTCCGGAGTCATCGTTTTTCCATCCGAAAATTGATTTTTGGGACTGTACCAAAAATGATTCAAATTGTCAATTGGATCATGCCTCATGTTGAATAACCACTTTTTAAACCCTCACAGTGACCAAAATTGCCATTTTTACAGAGTTTTGCTTACTCAAAAGCTTCCATTTTGACCTGTTTCAGGCACAGAAATGACTTTAAACACACTTATTCTAGTTGACAAAGTCATAATTCACATCCAACAGTTTTTTAGAGTCAAAAGATTAAATGTTAAAATTTCATCATTATAGACCATTTTGGGATCGTTCGAAGGTCCGGAGTCATCGTTTTTCATCCGAAAATTGATTTTTTGGACTGTACCAAAAATGATTCAAAATGTCAATTGGATCATGCCTCATGTTGAATAACCACTTTTTAAACCCTCACAGTGACCAAAATTGCCATTTTTACAGAGTTTTGCTTACTCAAAAGCTTCCATTTTGACCCGTTTCAGGCACAGAAATGACTTTAAACACACTTATTCTAGTTGACAGAGTCATAATTCACATTCAACAGTCATTTAGAGTCAAAAGATTAAATGTTAAAATTTCATCATTATAGACCATTTTGGGATCGTTCGACTGGTCCGGAGTCATCGTTTTTCATCCGAAAATTGATTTTTTAGACTGTACCAAAAATGATTCAAAATGTCAATTGGATCATGCCACATGTTGAATAACCACTTTTTAAACCCTCACAGTGACCAAAATTGCCATTTTTACAGAGTTTTGCTTACTCAAAAGCTTCAATTTTGACCCGTTTCAGGCACAGAAATGACTTTAAACACACTTATTTTAGTTGACAAAGTCATAATTCACATCCATCAGTAATTTAGTGTCAAAAGATTAAATGTTAAAATTTCATCATTATAGACCATTTTGGGATCGTTCGACTGGTCCGGAGTCATCGTTTTTCATCCGAAAATTGATTTTTTGGACTGTACCAAAAATGATTCAAAATGTTAATTGGATCATGCCTCATGTTGAATAACCACTTTTTAAACCCTCACAGTGACCAAAATTGCCATTTTTACAGAGTTTTGCTTACACAAAAGCTTCAATTTTGACCCGTTTCAGGCACAGAAATGACTTTAAACACACTTATTTTAGTTGACAAAGTCACAATTCACATCCAACAGTAATTTAGAGTCAAAAGATTAAATGTTAAAATTTCATCATTATAGACCATTTTGGGATCGTTCGACAGGTCCGGAGTCATCGTTTTTCATCTGAAAATTGATTTTTTGGACTGTACCAAAAATGATTCAAAATGTCAATTGGATCATGCCTCATGTTGAATAACCACTTTTTAAACCCTCACAGTGACCAAAATTGCCATTTTTACACAGTTTTGCTTACTCAAAAGCTTCCATTTTGACCCGTTTCAGGCACAGAAATGACTTTAAACACACTTATTCTAGTTGACAAAGTCCTAATTCACATCCAACAGTCATTTAGAGTCAAAAGATTAAATGTTAAAATTTCATCATTATAGACCATTTTGGGATCGTTCGACAGGTCCGGAGTCATCGTTTTTCCATCCGATAATTGATTTTTGGGACTGTACCAAAAATGATTCAAAATGTCAATTGGATCATGCCTCATGTTGAATAACCACTTTTTAAACCCTCACAGTGACCAAAATTGCCATTTTTACAGAGTTTTGCTTACTCAAAAGCTTCAATTTTGACCCGTTTCAGACACAAAAATGACTTTAAACACACTTATTCTAGTTGACAAAGTCACAATTCACATCCAACAGTAATTTAGAGTCAAAAGATTAAATGTTAAAATTTCATCATTATAGACCATTTTGGGATCGTTCGACAGGTCCGGAGTCATCGTTTTTCATCCGAAAATTGATTTTTTGGACTGTACCAAAAATGATTCAAAATGTCAATTGGATCATGCCTCATGTTGAATAACCACTTTTTAAACCCTCACAGTGACCAAAATTGCCATTTTTACAGAGTTTTGCTTACTCAAAAGCTTCAATTTTGACCCGTTTCAGGCACAGAAATGACTTTAAACACACTTATTTTAGTTGACAAAGTCATAATTCACATCCATCAGTAATTTAGAGTCAAAAGATTAAATGTTAAAATTTCATCATTATAGACCATTTTGGGATCGTTCGACTGGTCCGGAGTCATCGTTTTTCATCCGAAAATTGATTTTTTGGACTGTACCAAAAATGATTCAAAATGTCAATTGGATCATGCCTCATGTTGAATAACCACTTTTTAAACCCTCACAGTGACCAAAATTGCCATTTTTACAGAGTTTTGCTTACTCAAAAGCTTCCATTTTGACCTGTTTCAGGCACAGAAATGACTTTAAACACATTTATTCTAGTTGACAGAGTCATAATTCACATTCAACAGTCATTTAGAGTCAAAAGATTAAATGTTAAAATTTCATCATTATAGACCATTTTGGGATCGTTCGACAGGTCCGGAGTCATCGTTTTTCATCCGAAAATTGATTTTTTGGACTGTATTAAAAATGATTCAAAATGTCAATTGGATCATGCCTCATGATGAATAACCACTTTTTAAACCCTCACAGTGACCAAAATTGCCATTTTTACAGAGTTTTGCTTACTCAAAAGCTTCAATTTTGACCCGTTTCAGGCACAGAAATGACTTTAAACACACTTATTTTAGTTGACAAAGTCATAATTCACATCCATCAATAATTTAGAGTCAAAAGATTAAATGTTAAAATTTCATCATTATAGACCATTTTGGGATCGTTCGACAGGTCCGGAGTCATCGTTTTTCATCCGAAAATTGATTTTTTGGACTGTACCAAAAATGATTCAAAATGTCAATTGGATCATGCCTCATGTTGAATAACCACTTTTTAAACCCTCACAGTGACCAAAATTGCCATTTTTACAGAGTTTTGCTTACTCAAAAGCTTCCATTTTGACCCGTTTCAGGCACAGAAATGACTTTAAACACACTTATTTTAGTTGACAAAGTCATAATTCACATCCAACAGTCATTTAGAGTCAAAAGATTAAATGCTGAAATTTCATCCATATTGACCATTTTGGGATCGTTCGACAGGTCCGGAGTCATCGTTTTTCATCCGAAAATTGATTTTTTGGACTGTACCAAAAATGATTCAAAATGTCAATTGGATCGTGCCTCATGTTGAATAACCACTTTTTAAACCCTCACAGTGACCGAAATTGCCATTTTTACAGAGTTTTGCTTACTCAAAAGCTTCAATTTTGACCCGTTTCAGGCACAGAAATGACTTTAAACACACTTATTTTAGTTGACAAAGTCACAATTCACATCCAACAGTAATTTAGAGTCAAAAGATTAAATGTTAAAATTTCATCATTATAGACCATTTTGGGATCGTTCGACAGGTCCGGAGTCATCGTTTTTCATCTGAAAATTGATTTTTTGGACTGTACCAAAAATGATTCAAAATGTCAATTGGATCATGCCTCATGTTGAATAACCACTTTTTAAACCCTCACAGTGACCAAAATTGCCATTTTTACACAGTTTTGCTTACTCAAAAGCTTCCATTTTGACCCGTTTCAGGCACAGAAATGACTTTAAACACACTTATTCTAGTTGACAAAGTCCTAATTCACATCCAACAGTCATTTAGAGTCAAAAGATTAAATGTTAAAATTTCATCATTATAGACCATTTTGGGATCGTTCGACAGGTCCGGAGTCATCGTTTTTCCATCCGATAATTGATTTTTGGGACTGTACCAAAAATGATTCAAAATGTCAATTGGATCATGCCTCATGTTGAATAACCACTTTTTAAACCCTCACAGTGACCAAAATTGCCATTTTTACAGAGTTTTGCTTACTCAAAAGCTTCAATTTTGACCCGTTTCAGACACAAAAATGACTTTAAACACACTTATTCTAGTTGACAAAGTCACAATTCACATCCAACAGTAATTTAGAGTCAAAAGATTAAATGTTAAAATTTCATCATTATAGACCATTTTGGAATCGTTCGACAGGTCCGGAGTCATCGTTTTTCATCCGAAAATTGATTTTTTGGACTGTACCAAAAATGATTCAAAATGTCAATTGGATCATGCCTCATGTTGAATAACCACTTTTTAAACCCTCACAGTGACCAAAATTGCCATTTTTACAGAGTTTTGCTTACTCAAAAGCTTCAATTTTGACCCGTTTCAGGCACAGAAATGACTTTAAACACACTTATTTTAGTTGACAAAGTCATAATTCACATCCATCAGTAATTTAGAGTCAAAAGATTAAATGTTAAAATTTCATCATTATAGACCATTTTGGGATCGTTCGACTGGTCCGGAGTCATCGTTTTTCATCCGAAAATTGATTTTTTGGACTGTACCAAAAATGATTCAAAATGTCAATTGGATCATGCCTCATGTTGAATAACCACTTTTTAAACCCTCACAGTGACCAAAATTGCCATTTTTACAGAGTTTTGCTTACTCAAAAGCTTCCATTTTGACCTGTTTCAGGCACAGAAATGACTTTAAACACACTTATTCTAGTTGACAGAGTCATAATTCACATTCAACAGTCATTTAGAGTCAAAAGATTAAATGTTAAAATTTCATCATTATAGACCATTTTGGGATCGTTCGACAGGTCCGGAGTCATCGTTTTTCATCCGAAAATTGATTTTTTGGACTGTATTAAAAATGATTCAAAATGTCAATTGGATCATGCCTCATGATGAATAACCACTTTTTAAACCCTCACAGTGACCAAAATTGCCATTTTTACAGAGTTTTGCTTACTCAAAAGCTTCAATTTTGACCCGTTTCAGGCACAGAAATGACTTTAAACACACTTATTTTAGTTGACAAAGTCATAATTCACATCCATCAATAATTTAGAGTCAAAAGATTAAATGTTAAAATTTCATCATTATAGACCATTTTGGGATCGTTCGACAGGTCCGGAGTCATCGTTTTTCATCCGAAAATTGATTTTTTGGACTGTACCAAAAATGATTCAAAATGTCAATTGGATCATGCCTCATGTTGAATAACCACTTTTTAAACCCTCACAGTGACCAAAATTGCCATTTTTACAGAGTTTTGCTTACTCAAAAGCTTCCATTTTGACCCGTTTCAGGCACAGAAATGACTTTAAACACACTTATTTTAGTTGACAAAGTCATAATTCACATCCAACAGTCATTTAGAGTCAAAAGATTAAATGCTGAAATTTCATCCATATTGACCATTTTGGGATCGTTCGACAGGTCCGGAGTCATCGTTTTTCATCCGAAAATTGATTTTTTGGACTGTACCAAAAATGATTCAAAATGTCAATTGGATCGTGCCTCATGTTGAATAACCACTTTTTAAACCCTCACAGTGACCGAAATTGCCATTTTTACAGAGTTTTGCTTACTCAAAAGCTTCAATTTTGACCCGTTTCAGGCACAGAAATGACTTTAAACACACTTATTCTAGTTGACAAAGTCATAATTCACATCCAACAGTCATTTAGAGTCAAAAGATTAAATGTTAAAATTTCATCATTATAGACCATTTTGGGATCGTTCGACGGGTCCGGAGTCATCGTTTTTCATCCGAAAATTGATTTTTCGGACTGTACCAAAAATGATTCAAAATGTAAATTGGATCGTGCCTCATGTTGAATAACCACTTTTTAAACCCTCACAGTGACCAAAATTGCCATTTTTACAGAGTTTTGCTTACTCAAAAGCTTCCATTTTGACCCGTTTCAGGCACAGAAATGACTTTAAACACACTTATTCTAGTTGACAAAGTCCTAATTCACATCCAACAGTCATTTAGAGTCAAAAGATTAAATGTTAAAATTTCATCATTATAGACCATTTTGGGATCGTTCGACAGGTCCGGAGTCATCGTTTTTCCATCCGAAAATTGATTTTTGGGACTGTACCAAAAATGATTCAAATTGTCAATTGGATCATGCCTCATGTTGAATAACCACTTTTTAAACCCTCACAGTGACCAAAATTGCCATTTTTACAGAGTTTTGCGTACTCAAAAGCTTCAATTTTGACCCGTTTCAGGCACAGAAATGACTTTAAACACACTTATTTTAGTTGACAAAGTCATAATTCACATCCATCAGTAATTTAGAGTCAAAAGATTAAATGTTAAAATTTCATCATTATAGACCATTTTGGGATCGTTCGACTGGTCCGGAGTCATCGTTTTTCATCCGAAAATTGATTTTTTGGACTGTACCAAAAATGATTCAAAATGTCAATTGGATCGTGCCTCATGTTGAATAACCACTTTTTAAACCCTCACAGTGACCGAAATTGCCATTTTTACAGAGTTTTGCTTACTCAAAAGCTTCAATTTTGACCCGTTTCAGGCACAGAAATGACTTTAAACACACTTATTCTAGTTGACAAAGTCATAATTCACATCCAACAGTCATTTAGATTCAAAAGATTAAATGTTAAAATTTCATCATTATAAACCATTTTGGGATCGTTCGACGGGTCCGGAGTCATCGTTTTTCATCCGAAAATTGATTTTTCGGACTGTACCAAAAATGATTCAAAATGTCAATTGGATCGTGCCTCATGTTAAATAACCACTTTTTAAACCCTCACAGTGACCAAAATTGCCATTTTTACAGAGTTTTGCTTACTCAAAAGCTTCCATTTTGACCCGTTTCAGGCACAGAAATGACTTTAAACACACTTATTTTAGTTGACAAAGTCACAATTCACATCCAACACTAATTTAGAGTCAAAAGATTAAATGTTAAAATGTCATCATTATAGACCATTTTGGGATCGTTCGACTGGTCCGGAGTCATCGTTTTTCATCCGAAAATTGATTTTTTGGACTGTACCAAAAATGATTCAAAATGTCAATTGGATCATGCCTCATGTTGAATAACCACTTTTTAAACCCTCACAGTGACCAAAATTGCCATTTTTACAGAGTTTTGCTTACTCAAAAGCTTCAATTTTGACGCGTTTCAGGCACAGAAATGACTTTAAACACACTTATTTTAGTTGACAAAGTCATAATTCACATCCATCAGTAATTTAGTGTCAAAAGATTAAATGTTAAAATGTCATCATTATAGACCATTTTGGGATCGTTCGACTGGTCCGGAGTCATCGTTTTCATCCGAAAATTGATTTTTTGGACTGTACCAAAAATGATTCAAAATGTCAATTGGATCATGCCTCATGTTGAATAACCACTTTTTAAACCCTCACAGTGACCAAAATTGCCATTTTTACAGAGTTTTGCTTACACAAAAGCTTCAATTTTGACCCGTTTCAGGCACAGAAATGACTTTAAACACACTTATTTTAGTTGACAAAGTCACAATTCACATCCAACAGTAATTTAGAGTCAAAAGATTAAATGTTAAAATTTCATCATTATAGACCATTTTGGGATCGTTCGACAGGTCCGGAGTCATCGTTTTTCATCTGAAAATTGATTTTTTGGACTGTACCAAAAATGATTCAAAATGTCAATTGGATCATGCCTCATGTTGAATAACCACTTTTTAAACCCTCACAGTGACCAAAATTGCCATTTTTACAGAGTTTTGCTTACTCAAAAGCTTCAATTTTGACCCGTTTCAGGCACAGAAATGACTTTAAACACACTTATTTTAGTTGACAAAGTCATAATTCACATCCATCAGTAATTTAGAGTCAAAAGATTAAATGTTAAAATTTCATCATTATAGACCATTTTGGGATCGTTCGACTGGTCCGGAGTCATCGTTTTTCATCCGAAAATTGATTTTTTGGACTGTACCAAAAATGATTCAAAATGTCAATTGGATCATGCCTCATGTTGAATAACCACTTTTTAAACCCTCACAGTGACCAAAATTGCCATTTTTACAGAGTTTTGCTTACTCAAAAGCTTCCATTTTGACCTGTTTCAGGCACAGAAATGACTTTAAACACACTTATTCTAGTTGACAGAGTCATAATTCACATTCAACAGTCATTTAGAGTCAAAAGATTAAATGTTAAAATTTCATCATTATAGACCATTTTGGGATCGTTCGACAGGTCCGGAGTCATCGTTTTTCATCCGAAAATTGATTTTTTGGACTGTATTAAAAATGATTCAAAATGTCAATTGGATCATGCCTCATGATGAATAACCACTTTTTAAACCCTCACAGTGACCAAAATTGCCATTTTTACAGAGTTTTGCTTACTCAAAAGCTTCAATTTTGACCCGTTTCAGGCACAGAAATGACTTTAAACACACTTATTTTAGTTGACAAAGTCATAATTCACATCCATCAATAATTTAGAGTCAAAAGATTAAATGTTAAAATTTCATCATTATAGACCATTTTGGGATCGTTCGACAGGTCCGGAGTCATCGTTTTTCATCCGAAAATTGATTTTTTGGACTGTACCAAAAATGATTCAAAATGTCAATTGGATCATGCCTCATGTTGAATAACCACTTTTTAAACCCTCACAGTGACCAAAATTGCCATTTTTACAGAGTTTTGCTTACTCAAAAGCTTCCATTTTGACCCGTTTCAGGCACAGAAATGACTTTAAACACACTTATTTTAGTTGACAAAGTCATAATTCACATCCAACAGTCATTTAGAGTCAAAAGATTAAATGCTGAAATTTCATCCATATTGACCATTTTGGGATCGTTCGACAGGTCCGGAGTCATCGTTTTTCATCCGAAAATTGATTTTTTGGACTGTACCAAAAATGATTCAAAATGTCAATTGGATCGTGCCTCATGTTGAATAACCACTTTTTAAACCCTCACAGTGACCGAAATTGCCATTTTTACAGAGTTTTGCTTACTCAAAAGCTTCAATTTTGACCCGTTTCAGGCACAGAAATGACTTTAAACACACTTATTCTAGTTGACAAAGTCATAATTCACATCCAACAGTCATTTAGAGTCAAAAGATTAAATGTTAAAATTTCATCATTATAGACCATTTTGGGATCGTTCGACGGGTCCGGAGTCATCGTTTTTCATCCGAAAATTGATTTTTCGGACTGTACCAAAAATGATTCAAAATGTAAATTGGATCGTGCCTCATGTTGAATAACCACTTTTTAAACCCTCACAGTGACCAAAATTGCCATTTTTACAGAGTTTTGCTTACTCAAAAGCTTCCATTTTGACCCGTTTCAGGCACAGAAATGACTTTAAACACACTTATTCTAGTTGACAAAGTCCTAATTCACATCCAACAGTCATTTAGAGTCAAAAGATTAAATGTTAAAATTTCATCATTATAGACCATTTTGGGATCGTTCGACAGGTCCGGAGTCATCGTTTTTCCATCCGAAAATTGATTTTTGGGACTGTACCAAAAATGATTCAAATTGTCAATTGGATCATGCCTCATGTTGAATAACCACTTTTTAAACCCTCACAGTGACCAAAATTGCCATTTTTACAGAGTTTTGCTTACTCAAAAGCTTCAATTTT